>NW_013657605.1:28777-51094 GCF_000142905.1 Thecamonas trahens ATCC 50062
TACTCCTGTGTCTCGGGGGAGCCACGCCAAGTGGGGGAAAAAAAAGAGGATTTTTCCCCCATACAAAGAGAGAGGGTGGAGAGCCTCGTATATAGACCCCCCCAGCTCCCGCAACGACACATTATTGAGGGATATGTTGTATGAGAAGATTTTCCTCCCATTCCGGATAATGAGTGGTGTTTCTTTTGGCCATTTTTCGGGGGGGGGGGGGGGGGGGGGGGGGGGGGGGTATGACCAGGGGGTTGGGGTTGTGGCCATGGCCGTGGCGTGGCGGTCGTGCCCTGGTCGCATCGGTGAGATCGTGTGGGTGCAGGCTGCGGTCGCATCGCTCGGAGTGGGCATAGCCAATCCGTCGTTGGACCGCGCTGTGTGGGGATGGCCTTCACTCGCGGGCACGGCCTGCCTGCTGCTCATTGTCCTCACTCATCCAACATCCAACATCACATACATGCACAGTGACGAACACCACGTCGTCGCAGCTCACTGTCACAGCTCTCCGCATCTCGGACGTCTCATCGCCGCTTGGCGCCTCGCTGGCTAGAACTGGTGCTGGCTCGCTGCTTGGCGCCTCGCTGGCCTCGGCCTCCTCGCTGGCCTCGGTAAGTTCGACTGGCGACGCGTCGCCGTTCTTTGTTCTCGTCGCTGCGCCGGGCTTGCCGCACATCCTGGCGCCCGGCGAGGCTGTCGATGTGGCGGTGGCATTTACCCCGCATCTGCCTGGCCCGTATCATGCCCTGTTGACGGTCCAGCCTACTGCTGGCTCGCCGGTCATGCGCATCGCCCTGGTTGGCTCGTGCCACATCACAACCTCGCCCTCGGCGGGCCGCACGGCCTCGACTTCGCCCGCGGCAATGCCGTCCGGCGTTCACTCGTCGTCGTTTGAGGCTCTGTGGCACGTCCACCGGTCGTCGATCGCAAGCCGCCCCCGCGCTCCGTCGAGCTCTGTCTCACCGTCGGGCAGGTATCCGCGCCCGCTCCACCCGGCGTCGCTCGTCGGCTCCACGGCCTACAACTCGACCACCGCCTCGGGTTTGCCGCCGCGCACCACAGCCCGGGCCTCGCCGCACTCGCCTAGCACCCGCCGTGTCAACACCAGCATTGCGTCGACGACGTCGTCGTTCGGCAACCGCTCGTCCACCCGCGAGCTCGAGAACCGCATCGCTCACCTGGAGAACGTCATGGAGTCGCTCTTTGCCTCGTCCGCTGTGTGGAACACCACTGCGCCAAGCATCTCCCGCTCGTCCATCGCGTACCCGAGCCTTCCACCAGCTCCGCCACCGGCTGTTGGGAGCATTCACTACGCGCCGCCACCGGCAGCATCTATGTCGCCGCTGTGCGTGTCGCCGCCACTCTCGCCCACTCGGTCTCTTTCGCGGTCGCGGTCGCACTCTCACTCGCGCTCGCCGATGCGCTCACCGCCCAAGCCGACGTTCCACTCGCCAGCGCGCGCATCACCCCCGCCGCACGCGGTTGCCACTCCGCTCTCGACTGGCAAGAGGTCGGTCCGCTGGGCTGAGCCGCTGGAGCAAAAGCCGGAGCCGTCACCACACCTTGTGGCGCCGCCGTCGCCGATGCGGTTCTCGCAGTTTGCCCCACGCAACTCGCCGCTCAACCTCGAGTCCGGCTATCTTCGCCCGGCCTCGCCGTCGCCGTTCTACTCGGTGACGCCGTCTGCGAGCCCGGGCTCACCAGCACGCGCTCCGCATGCCTCATTTGCCCACACTTCCAACGGCTCGTCAGCTGCGTCCTTCATCGCCGCGCCGCCTGCGCCGAGCTCAACTCACGCCGCCGCGCTCCTCGAGCCGCTGACGTCGACCGCTCGCATCGAAGCCGACCTCACCGCGCCTGGCCTGCCGCTCGCGCCGCCGACGCCCGCCACCCCTATGGTCTCGCCTCACCGGGTCAAGTCGATCTCTATCGAGGATCTTGAGTTCTCGGAGCGGAAACGAAAGCAGCTGCTCGAGGCCGAGTCGAACGCCGCTGCCATGTGGGAGTCGCTCGCCGCTGCGCCCAACACCGGCTTTGGTCTCTCCCCCTTCCCCTCGCCCTACCTCGGCGGCGGCGGCGGCTTGGGCATGCCCATGACACCACTCTCGCCGGCAGGTCGGGCCTGGCATGCTCAAACCCCGCTCTCGGCCCGCAAGCCTTCGATCCAACTCCATACCCGAACTCCCTCGCCCGACTCGCGGCGCTCACTGCTGAGCTCGCGCTCGTCCCCGAGCTCACCGTCCCGGCCCACCCCGGAGCCGCCGGCCATCACCATCACGCCAGGTTCTATCGCCAACCCGCCGCCTAGCTTTTCGCCCTCCACGTCGCCCGACCGGCCGCCCACCCCCCGCGCAACGCTCTCACAGACTCGATCGACCACCAGGCCAAGATCGAGCGCATCAAGCGCAAGCGCGCCTCGGTCCTGCAAGCCAAGGCCCGCCCGATGTCGTCGTCTTCGTCATTGTCATCGCAGGCTAATCGCCACCACTAACTGATCTCTGTCGTTGTATTCTGTGCTCAGCTCATCAAACCATGCCAGCCGATGCAGGTAGCCCCCCCCCCCCCCCTCCCCCCCCCCCTGGGAGGGGAGGGGGTGACGAGCAAAGTTACAACGAAGCGAATGCGCGCCAAAATGTTGTTGTTTCCAGCCACATGCTCGTTTGTTTACATATATGTTTGTTCGTTCGTTCGTTCAACGGTGGTGCAAGACCAGCGACAACGCCGCCGCCCGCCGCCACCCTTGTCGACAAGCACTGCACGACTCTGGGTGAGAGGAAGAAGACGATGATGTTTGCTGCGCGTAGTGTGTGGCACGAGAGCGAGCATGTGGGCAACAACGAGAACATCGAGCCGGCTGACCATCGTCACATGGTGATGAAGATGATGGCCAAGTCGCCGCACGCGGCCAACAACATGCCGACAACGACAAAGCCGTCAAAGTCATCAAAGTCACCCACTCGCTCAGGCCTACCCCCTGCTGCTGCTACCGCTACTACTACTACTACTACTACTACTGCTGCTGCTGCTGTTGCTGCTGCTGGGCCTCGTCGCCTGGCTGCCCATGGCTCTGCGCCTCATCGCTCGACGCCTGTTTTGGCGCCAAAGTCGCAGACGTTCAAGCGCTCACCGTCGGCAGGTACTGCTACTGGCGCACGCCGTACGGGGCCTTTTGGTCGGCTCAACAACTACAGCGGCGGAAGCAATAGCCCGCCGACGGTTTACGATGACGCGATGGGAGGACGCCATGGCGATGATGATGCTCTGCGCCAGATCTCAGCTGGTGACGATCCTCCACGCGCTAATGAGGCTGAGCTCCCCCTGGAGCTCCTGTTTCAGCTGGCCGACAAGGAGAACGTCGATCCAGAGACAGGCGTGCTGCAGGTGCCGAATCCTGCCGTGCTTGGAAGCTATGCCCTGCGCCGGCCGTTGCGGGAGCTGCCCATCGAGGCGAGCAAGGCGAGCAGGAGCGAGGGTGAGGCGGAAGCCGAGGTCGGCGTCGAGAACAGGTCTGTGCCGGCAGGTGCTGCCCGGCGCGCTGGAAAGGAGAGCAAGCGGAAGAGTAAGCGGAGGCACAAGCTGGGCTACAACCGGGTCCGCGGCGGTGAGCCGGTGGCGCATCGCGGGCCGTCAGCCTTTGCTCGCTTGGATCGCAACGAGGGCATGCACGCCCAGCGGGCCATCAAGCTCCGGTAGGCCAGGCGCAGCGCGGACGCGACTGCGCGGCGCTGATGCCGGGCCGCGAACGATAACTGATGTAAACATGTAGCCATGACGGAGGGGCTCGTGCGTGCGCGGGTGTGTCTCACGTGGTCGAAACAGGACAGCTCAGCAGAGCTCACGACTCTTCATTGGACTCGTCCTGGATCATGAGCTTGAGGGCAAGCTCGTAGATGAAGAACGTGACGGCGTTGGCCGGAAAGGCGCGAATGATGCAGGCCGACATGCCGCGGAAGAAGACGGCGTGGCCTTCGGCAGCGTACAGTGAGCGGGCGGTGGCGAGCATCGACGGCGGGTTGACCATACCCGGGTCGCGGGCCTGGACCTTGGTCTTGATCACATCGATCGGGTAGGTCGAGACCCAAGCCAGCGTGCCGCCAATGCCACCGGAAAGCAAGGTCGCCGTGGCCACGGCGGTGGCCGACAGCTCGTCGGCGGAGAGCTCGTCGGGCAACAGTAGCCGCTTCACGAGCTCGTACGACGAAAAGTAGAGGGCATACGACGGGATTTCGCGGACAAACGACGGGACCAGGCCCTGCATGATTGCCAGCGGGCCGCCAACACGCACAATGTGCCGGATGGTCGCAATGTTGCCACGGTACTCGGCGGTCTTGCGCTTGGCGCTCTGGTTCTGCAGCTGGATCTTGATGAGGTCGATGGGCGAGGTGATCATCGAGCACGCTAGCCCGGCACCGGCGCCGGCCAGCGCCACCGCCCCGATTGTCAGCTGCTGGTCTGCGTTGGCATCACCGCGCTCTGCAACGTCCGCAGCCTCGGTCCCACCTCCCGGCAGGAGTGCCGCCAGCGCGCCGTCGGGCTCCATGATGGCTCTTGTCAGATAGCCGTACGTCACAAACAGCACGGCATTGACCGGCGCACACCCGAGCGCCGGCGAGAGCATGCCTTTGTACAGTGCGGCCACGCCCTCTTTGCGCATCGTTGCTTGGAACGCATCCAGCAACCCAGTGTACGTCCCGGCCGGCCGCGCCTGCATCCGCACCTTGACCGTGTCCAGCGGCTGGCCTGCGACCACGCCCGATACTCCACCCAGCACTCCGGCCAGAAAGTCCTTGATCGGATCGGACTCGACGGCAGCCATCTTGCTCTACTTGGCGAACCGTGACGGGGGGAATATCAGATCAGATAGCCTGTCCAGTTGTCGGTACAGCGATGACGCAATCTCCGCGTGGCAGCAGCGGTCACTACAAGCAGAGGACGACGACGACAAAGAGCGAGTCAAGTACTTTGATCAAAGCGCTGGTGGCGTAGCCAAAGTTCTTAGCTACACGACAGTACCTCGCACGCGAAGCAGCGACCAATGTGCTCGGCTGTGCAGACTGTTTCTTCCTCTGCACGTTTTGCTCGCAAAATGCCGGTCGTGTTGCTCGTTCGAGTCGGCGGTCGGTCGAGTCAGCCAAGAGGCGCGCAAGCGACGAGAGCCAGTGAGAGCGACTCAGGTGAGCAATGCGGAGAAGGTAAGCAAGCACACCCAAGTTTGATGTGCTTCGTCTGTAGAAGAGGTCCTACTTGAGCCGCAAGCAAGTTCTGGTCAGAGTGCGTCAAGTGGACGTCTCAGACGACGTCGCCAACTACCTCTCCCTCTCGCCACCTAGGCCAGCTCAACGCGTGGCAGGGCGCGACCCGACGGCGAATTTGGCTCATGCGATAATTTTTTTTTGTCAAGCAGTTATTTTTTGGGGGCAGCCCCCCCCCCGCACCCGGCGCCAACCGCGCCTCCCGTCCCTCGAGCAGTATTCCTCACCATACACATGAGCTCGCGAACAGGGTGGTCCCCTGGTGCAGGTTGCGGCGGGGAGGAGGGGTCCCGTTGAATGCCACGGCGACGTTTTTGAGCATAGGTCGTTCGGCTTGATATCGCGTATGCGGGCCGAAATAGACAAGGCAAAGGGCTCGAGTCGATCACAGGAGGTAGCCAGTGTGTGTATGCTTAGCCCTCGGGTTCACGGTGATATTGCAAGACGTTCGCCTGGGCCAGCTCTTGCCGTGGCGCCGGCTTCCATTTGTGAGTCGATGGCTGCCACGCAAGCTTCCATTCTTCCCCTCAGCGCCCCGGGTGCACTTTCTAACCTCTATCTCGGCCGCATCCATCCCCTCTCCCCGACAACGTGTGCCCCCCCCTTGCTTCCGTACCACGGCCTCAACTCCCACGGCGTTGTCTGCCTCTGACTGATGTAGATCGAGCGCATGCCGTCGATTTGAAGCGGCGAAAAGGGGCTCTCTGCAGGCAGGCCAGAGGGCATTCCTTCTTTTCCTTCATGGCAGCAACAAAACCATGACGATTTCTCTGCGGCGTCCATACGATGAACAAAGGCCACAATCAACCATTCCAAGGGCAAGAATTGATGACCATGAAAGCGCGTGCCAACTATCAACGCAACCGATCGCACGGACAGTATGTATCGAACCCGGTTCTGCAGCAGCAGGACATCCTCCAGGTCCAGGAGAACATCTTTGCGCAACCGCCAGTTGCGCCGCATGCGTTTGCGCCGCCTGGAGCTGTTGCGCCGCCAACGGCGACGTATGGACGTGGCGGCGACTCGGTGACGCCTATGGATCCGCAAAACTCGCTGCCGGCGACGTGGGGCCGGGAAGATGTGTGGTGCTCTCATCGGACTATCGAGGACGGCTCACGGGTGCTTGCGCGGTCAAACCGGACTGGTGAGGCGCGGTTCGTGGACGGGCCTGCGCGGCCGTTCCTCTACCGATCGACGATTGTGTACGTGCGGCAGTACACGGCGTCGACGACGACGTATCTTGTGGTTTCGTACCGGTCCGGCGAGATCAAGCACATCATGGGCCCAACGCAGCTGTGGTTTGATCCACTGACCATGTCGTCGGTCAAGGTTATGCCGGTCGTCCGGCTCAACTCGAACGAGGCGCTGGTCATGTTCTCGTCGCCCGACGGCGAGGACGGCGCGGGTGAGGACGTGCAGCGGCGGATTATCTACGGACCAACGGCAATGATGCCAGCACACAACGAGTGGATCGAGACGTTCTCGTGGGGCGGCGAGGGCGGAGCAACGTTCTCGCGCCTCCGGCTGGTTCCTGAAGAGTTCTCAGTGGAGATCGAGAACGCGCGGACTACCGATGATGCGACGCTCAAGCTCAACTTTGCGCTTGTCTTCCGGCTTGTTGACATCGAACGGATGTGCGACGAGACGGCGGATCCAGTTGCGGACGTGACATCGGCCATTGCGGCCGACGTCCTTGCCTTTGTCTCCAAGATGAGCTTTGAGGAGTTCAAGGCCTTTACTGAGAACCTCAACAACACTGACTCGTTCCCGAACCTTGTGCGGCGGGCCGAGGCCTCGGGCTTCCAGATCATGAACATTGCGTTCCGCGGGTACTCGGGAACCTCGACCATGCAGGGTCTGCAGGAGCGCGGCTTTGAACGGCGGAAGCAGCTTGAGCTCGAGACCGAGACCGAGTCGCAGAAGCAGGAACTGCTGGCCTTCAAGCAGCGGGCCGAGCTCGAGCGGTCCAACGAGCGCCGCGAGATGGAGCTTGCTGAGAAAAACCATGTGATGGAGCTCGCGATCCTGGAGCAGGAGAAGCAGGCCAAGATCAAGGCTACTGCGGCGCGCATCGAGCTCGAGGCGCGCCAGGCGGAAATGGCGGCCGAGGAGGAGCACGCCCGCAACATGCTTGCGCTTCGGACCGACTACCTCCGGACGCTTGCCTCGGATCTCAGCGTCGATCTCACAAAGGTTCTTGTGGCACAGGCTGCCATCTCGCCGGACTCATTCATCAAGGTCGACCTCGGCGACAACCCCGAGGGCACCGTCCACTTGCACGCATCGCCGACGCCATCGTCACAAACGCGGCGGTGACTAGTGCTTGGGCAGCGGGAGGAGGCTTGCTGGCTTGGCAAAGATCGGCGGCGCGGACGCTGAGCTTGTGGCCGCCAGTCCTCCGCCCGAGTACATGCCACCGAGCACGTCGGTCGGAGCCGGTGTGGCCAGCTTGGCCAGCTCGGCCAACTCGGGCGGTGCGGTCCTTGGGAGGCCGACGAGCAGGCTGAACCGGTCGCGGTCCGGCAGGACCTTGATGGAGAGCGTGCCGAGAAGCGCGCCACCGCAGGCCAGGATCTTGGTCGAGAGCGCAATGTCGAGCGGGCGAGTGGTGGCGACGTGAGTAAACGGCTCATCGAGCGCAATGGCTGTGTCACCTGTAGCGACGCCACCACGGCGGACGTCGACCAGCGCAGGGTTGACTACAGCCGAAACAAACCAGTCGTGTTCCTTGATGACAGAGTCAAGCTCGACGAACTTGTCCTTGCACTCAATGCGGGTGATGAACAACGCCGTGGCCAGCTCGGACGGCTTGAGGACGGTGCCCGGTGGGCAGTCGGGTAGGACCAAGGCGAGGGTAATGTCGGCGTCGGTGCCAACGACCGCAGCGCTGAGGGCGCCGGCGGAAGCTGAGGCTGTGAGAAGCGCCGAGATCGTCGCGGTTGTGTTGATGTTGTCAAACAAGTCACCCTCCGCCCGCGGGTCGTCGACAACCAGCGCGGAACAGCTGTTGTTGTCGCTCCCGACCCACGCACTGGCGGCCGCTGGACCGAGGGCAGTGACAAAGGCGTCCGCGATCTGGTCCGGGAGAGCCGGCGAGCGGATAAGGGCGTCGTCTTTGGCGACAGCAAGAACAATCCTGCCTTGCGGGCCGTGGACGGCCGGGCAGTGCGGCTGGACAATGAGCATGTCTCTAAAGTGGCCGATAAGGGAGAGGCCCTTGGCGTAGAGCGCGTTGGCGACGGCCTCCATGTACTGGAGGCGAATGTCGTCCATGTCAAAGTCGATGCCCTTGGCCTTGGCGTGGAAGAGTCCGTCCTTATGGACTTCGAGACCGTCGGTCTTGAGCTGCAGGCCGGTGAGGCCGGTGAGGATGGCGGCGCGGACGGCCGGACGGTGCGAGCCGAGCGAGGTCGAGACAATGACCTCGGCGTTCGCAAAGCGGATGGCAACCGGCGTAGCGAGCTCGCTCGCAGAGTCGTGGGTGGCAAACTTAAGCAGGCTGGTCTTGGCGCGAGGATCGTACTGGGTGTGAACAAGGCGGCCGCCGGCGGCCTGCGCGGCGTCGATGAGGCCGACGACAGCGTTGACCGAGCACTTGCTGGCGAGTTTGGAGTCGTTCGGATAGCGGAGGAGGGCATGCGGGCCGTCCATCTCGTCGATGACGAGGTTGGTGTCGGGGCTGGCATTGTACGACGACCAGGTCGGAGCCATGCGCGCCACAAAGTGGACGTAGCTCATTGGGGCCGGGTGCGGGACGACGAGAGACTCGTTGTCGGCGATGCCTGCGAGCCAGACAGTGCCGGCCGGCAGAGCGCCGCCCTGCAGCGAGACCATGGGTGTCTGATCAGTCCAGAGCATCTTGATGGCGAGCTGACCGGCAGCGGCCCCTGGCTGCGACGGGTGGGCAACCGGGAACCAGAACTCGTCTGACGTCGACGTGCCGGTGGCGAGCGAGTCAGCGGTGGCGGCCTTGGTAAGGATGTCCTCAGCCGAGACAAAGACGGTGCCCATGGCGTCAGCCGGGCCGAGACGGTCCCAATCGAGGATCTGGAGGGAGAAGCCCGGTGCGGCCATGAGGGGCAGCAAAAAGGTATTCTTTGCGCCGGAGGAAGCACCGAGACCCGAGCCGCCACCGCTCGATGACTCACCATCGTCGGCCCAGACCGGAGCAAGCGACTTGGTCACGACGGGGGTGCGGAAGGAGACGGCGCCAGCTTGGACGACAACAAACGGGTCGGAGCTCTTCTTGTCACACACCAGTAGCTCGCGTCCGCGGCAAACGGTGACTTGGACAACTCCGGTCAGAATTGTGGTGATGGTGCTGGTGCTGGTGCTGGCCATGGCGTGAATTGACGGAAGTGAGGTGGTCGACAACAGGTTTGGCCCGACCCGACAACGCCGCTTTACTCGGTGGTGATACCATCGACAATGCGCTGGATCTGGTCGAGCGGGAGGTCAAGGCCGCCGTAGAGGCCGACTCCCGAGGCAGCGGACGAAGTGAGGCGCGAGGCGATAAAGGCGTCGGCGACGTCGCCGTCGGCACGTTGCATCATGAGCATGGCCTGGAGGGCGAGGGCGAGTGAGTGGACGGCGGCACGGCCCTGGACAAGATCCATGCTGCCGGTCTTGAGAGCGTTGACGGCCGGCGAAGCGGCAAGGAAGGAGGCAGCGCGCGAGTCGGCGGCGAGCTCGGTCTCGAGCTTGCCGAGGAAAGCGGCCATGGCTGCCGGCTCCTTGGCCGCCGCCCTCATGATGTCAAGGACCATGACCGAGCCCGAGCCCTCCCAGATGGCGTTGAGTGGCGACTGGCGGAAGAGGCGCGGCATGCCGTTGGCGGCATCGTCAACGTATCCATTGCCGCCAAACACCTCCATGGCCTCTGCGGCAAAGCCCGGCAGGCGTTTGCAGACAAAGAACTTGGACATGGCGGTGGCGACGCGGGCGTAGGCAGCAGCCTCGGCATCACCCTCGGCTGCGCCCTCAAAGGCGGCCATCAGCTCAAAGGCCATGAGGGTGGCGGCGTGCGACTCGAGCGCAAGGTCTGCAAGCACGTTGGCGCCGAGCGGCGAGTCGGAAATGGTGGTGCCAAAGACCGAGCGGTGTGCGGCGTGATGCGCGGCACGGGCGAGGCCCATCCGCATCGAGCCGGCCGAGCCGGTGACGCAGTCGAGTCGGGTGTGGTGGACCATCTCGAGGAGGGTGGCGATGCCGCGCCCGGGTGCGCCCATGAGGAAGCCGACCGCGTCGCGATACTCGACCTCGGACGAGGCGTTGGACCGGTCGCCGAGCTTGTTCTTGAGCCGCATGACTTGGAAGCCGGCGTTGCGTTCGCCGCTCTCGAGCCACCGCGGGACAAGAAAGGCCGACATACCCTCGTCAGTGTAGGCGAGGGTGATGAACGCATCTGACATGGGCGCTGAGGTGAACCACTTGTGCCCAACAAGGGTATGCGGGGCGGCGGCAGCCTCTTCCGCAGTCAGGCCCATCCGCGCAGCGGCCGAGCCCGAGACCGGCGTGGCGAGCGTGGTGTTTGCCCGCACGTCAGATCCGCCCTGCTTTTCGGTCATCGACATGCCAAGCGTCACGCCGGGCTTCTGGTTTGCCGGAACGTCGCGGCCGTCGTACACGCCGCCGCGGATGCGGTTCGCCCACGTGAGTGCCAGCGCACGGCACCCGTTCGACACCCGCTCGTCGCTCGTCGTCGCCACAGACTTGAGCAGAGGAAAAGCTGCGTTGGTCATGACCAGCGGGCATGTCGATCCGTGCTCCCACTGCGAGTGCATGTACAGCATGGCGCCGCGCGCCGTGTACCGCCCGCGCACGCTCTCATCGGCCCACACGCCATGGCCTACGCCATGGACCGTTCCGGCCTCCATCACATCGTGCCACGCCGGATGAAAGTCGACCGCGTTGATGCGATTGCCGACAGCGTCATATGCAGCGAGGACGGGCCCGTTCTCGTTGGCCATAGCCGCCAGCGCGTAGTTGGCCTCGTGTCCGTAGTAGTGACCCGCCTCGATGAGGGCGTCTTTGGAGACGACCGAGGTGCCACCGGCAATGTGGTCATCACCAGCTTCTTTTCCATCCCCAGCCCCCATCGCCCGCTCCGTCGCCGCCACCACCAGCGGATCGGTCGTGTACACATTGGCTGAATATGCCGGCGCCTGGTTGGTCACCTCGTGCGTCGCCGCTGCCCGAGCACCCTCACTGCTGCTCGCCCTCTGTGTCCCGACCAGTCCGCCAGCTCCACCTGCATGCGCACCCGCTCCTCTCCATCCCATCCTGCCGCCTGCTGCTGCCACCCGGGCTGCAAGTCCTGCTGTGCGTAGCATGTATGTCGAGGTAAGAGCTAAGTGACGTGTGTCGGGCCACGAGCGATTTCTCTCAATTTCCTCTCGTTCCGACAATGATTAGCCAACCCCCATACTCTGTCCATTGTTCGATACCCGATTATTCCTTGTGCCATTAATCGACACCCAATCATTTCTCGTTCCATTAATCGACACCCAATCATTTCTCGTTCCATTAATCGACACCCAATCATTTCTCGTTCCATTAATCGACACCCAATCATTTCTCGTTCCATTAATCGACACCCAATCATTTCTCGTTCCATTAATCGACACCCAATCATTTCTCGTTCCATTAATCGACACCCAATCATTTCTCGTTCCATTAATCGATACCCAATCATTTCTCGTTCCATTAACCGTCAACGACACGTTCACCCGCCGTTCACCAGCCTCCTAACCCAGCCCCCGACGCCCTCAACGTGAGCCAGTGCCACCTCCCTCCCCCCCCCCCCCTTCACCCACTACCCCCCCTCCCCCTCCCCTCCCTCGTGGAAGTATGGGCAAGGGCATTCTTCGGAACAAGCTGACCAAGGAAGAGGCCAAGCTAAAGAGCAAGTACGCGAGAGCCAAGAAGCGCAAGGCAGCAGCCGAGGCCAAGGCGAGGAAGGCAGGCAAGAACAAGAGAGTGCGGGCAAGGAGGCGGAGTCGGGCATGGGCCAAGGTATTCAAGTCGTTGAAAAAGGACTCGACCGGACATCGGCACATTGCTCTCTTGCCAAACAACGAGGACCTTCGAGAGGCTCATGAAATTGCTCATTTGAGACGGAAGCGGAGGTCTCATCCTCATGCCTCGGACATCTCCTCAGCTACTTCGCTCGGCTCTCTCTCGGATCGCTACCCGGATTATGATCATCCGGATCGCATCGTTCACGAGGTCGTCGTCAAGCACTCGTACCCGCATCCTCCCCGCCGCGAGCGCTCCTTCTCACGAAGCTCGGCCCGTTCTTGGTCTCGCCCTCGCCGCCGCGGACGCCGCCACCGCCATCGCCACACACACACCGCCTCGATCATTGTCTCGTACTCATCATCCTCATCATCATCCTCATCTTCCGGCTCCTCCTCGTCTTCCTCACCAGCATCTGGCATCCTTGTCGGCCGCGCGCCTGTCGTCCGCGGCAAGCACAACACCGA
This sequence comes from Thecamonas trahens ATCC 50062, assembly GCF_000142905.1. NCBI lineage: Eukaryota > Apusomonadida > Apusomonadidae > Thecamonas > Thecamonas trahens. The sequence goes on from NW_013657605.1 coordinate 41,502, forward strand.
GTACATCGTGGTTCCGCGGTCCAAGCTGAACCGTGGGCGCCGCAAACGGCACAAGCCCCCGCCAAAAGCCCGCAAGCGTAAGGTCGTCCTCGTCAAGCAGGGCTCCGACGGCGAAGAGGCCGAGCGGTTCGAGGCCTCGCTCGACGGCTCCCTCGTTCTCTCCACCCGCCGCCGGCCCAAGGGCAAACGCAAGGGTAAGCGATCTCGCCTTGCTCGCGGTTCCTCCCGTCGCCGCAAGGCCGGCTCTTCGTCCGACGACTACGAGTACGGCGGCGAGTACGAGGAGATGTACAATTCGGATCAGGAGGCTGCCGTCGCACGTCTCGAGCGCGAAGCTCTCAAGGCCGAGTTGAAGATGGGCGACCTCGTCCGCAAGTCGGCCGCCCACAACCACGACCTCATCCGAGACATCGATGACGTCGACCGCAAGCTCGTCCGAACTGCCGCGCACGCAGAAGTCGAGCTCGGCTCTTCCTCCTCCACCTCTGCATCATCCTCGGTCGCCGCCTCGGACCGCACCTCCGAGTCGTCGTCGTCCGCCCCACCCAAGCGCAAGACCAAGGCCAAGGGAAAGGCTAAGACCAAGGGAAAGACCAAGGGAAAGACCAAGGGAAAGACCAAGACCAAGGGTAAGACCAAGGCCAAGGGCAAGTCCAAGGGCAAGAAGTCCAAGACAAGAAGCCGACGATAAACACTCTGACACCGCCACGTCTCGCCAACAGCTACCTCTCTCCATATGCCGTCTTTGAGCCGATCGCGATCGCGATCTCGGTCATCGTCCCACCGCACCCGTCGCTCGCGCATCAGCTCATACCGATCGTCCTCGCATCGCTCGCGACACAGCTCGCGGCGGAGACATAGCCACCGATCCCGTGACACCGGCTCCTCTTCGCGCCGCCACCGTTGCCATGGCACCGACCACAACTCGAGGCGGCGGCGACGACATCATCACCGTCATCGCCATCGTCGCCGCCATTGCTCGTCTGGACATGGCTCGAGGTCACGAAGCCGATCATGCACACACTCGTCATCGTCAAGCTCATCATCTTCGTTCTCGCCACCATCTCACCCGCGGCGACTTGCACAGGGCTCACAACGGCCGCCATCGCCATCGCCATCGCCGTCGTCATCGCCGGAAGAGGCGCGGCGCCGAGCAAGAGTGGCTGCGATTGCGGCCATGGAGGCCGAGCTCCAAGCGCTGCAACGGGAAGAAGCCGAGGAAGAGGCTACTGAAGCCTATGCCTCGAGCTGGCAAGGCAAACTAGCTGCTGCCCATGACGACGACCTTCGTGCGGCTCGTGTGCTCAACCCGCTTGCGGCAGCGGATGAGCTCGTGGTCGATGACCGCGACCTGCCCGACCTCCGCATGACCTCCGACGAGTGGGATGCCTTCTACGCCCGCTACGAGGCACGCAAGCGGAACATAGACGCTGCCGCCAAGGCCCATGCTGCCGCATTTCATGCTGCTAATGCAGAGCGTGAGGCGGCGGCGGCGGCGGCAAAGACCGTCGCAACATGGGCTCGCCTCTCGGCTCCAGACGCCACCGAGCCCATCGCCTTTGCTGACATTGCCTTTCCCGATCTGGACGGTCTTGGCCTGGATGCCCTCCTTGCCGCCGATGCTGCCGCTGCCGACAGCGGTCAGGCCTCTAGCTCTGTGCCTGGTGGTACTGCTGCTGCTCCTGCTGGTCGATCGCGTCCGGCCTCACACAAGGCTGCCCTCCGTGCTGCCTTTCTTGCCTGGCACCCGGACAAGTTTGTTCAGCGGTACGGTGCCCGGCTTGTGCCCGATGATGCCGATCGCATCATGGCGGCGGTGACCGCCACCGCCCAGAAGATCTCCGCCCTCAAGGCCGAGCTGATGGCTGGCCGCTGACCCCACACCGATAAAAGCTGCAGCACCCGCTTTACTTTGTCAAAACGCAAACTCGTCACTGGTCTCGATGCGCCGGCTTGAGTCCCCGGCCCGCAGCCGCATCCGCTCGGCCATGGCGTCGATCTCCTGGGTCGAGGCCTCGATCTCGGCGTCCAGCGCGGCGAGCGTGCCGTCGTCATCCGAGTCGTCGACCGCGGAGAGCGGTGCGGCTTGTCGCGGCCGCCGCCGCTGCGGCGTCGCAGCACTGTCCTCGCTGGCCTGCGCGGCGGCGAGCTGCCGCTCGAGCGTGACAACACGGGTCTTGAGCGCGCGCACCTCGTCGGTATCGTGCTCGAGCGCGATGAGCGACTCGGTCTGGAACGCCATCAGGGTGTCCTTGTCCTTCTTGAGCGAGCTCAGCTGGTGCTCGAGCTCGTGGATCCGGTTGGTGTCAACCTTGCGCTGCTTGCGGAGCTTGGCGGCCTCGGCCTTGGCGACCTCGGTCGTCCGCGAGAGGTCCTCGTTCTGTGCCATCATCATCATGATCACCTCGCCCTCCTTGAGGCGTGCGATCTCCTCCTTGTGCGCGACCTTGAGCTTCTCGCGGTCCTTGGACGCCGCCTGCAGCTGCCGCGACAGCTTGGAGACCTTGACCTTGAGCTCGCGGATCTGCATTTCGGCCTCGTCGCGCTCGGTCCGCACCGCCCGCAGCTCAGCCTTGTACTTGGCCGCATTCCGCGACGCCTCTGAGCCTGATGACTCGCCGCCAGCCGGCGCGCTTCCGCTGCCACCGTCGGTGCTCTCCAGCCGACGCTGCAGCTGCACAATCCGCTTCTTGAGCGACCGGATGGTCTCCGCGTCACTCGACGACCGCTCGCCCTTGAGCGAGCCCATCGAGCCCGAGCGGTTGAGCATCTTGCGCTCGAGCGCCTTGACCTGCGCTTCGGCCTTGTCTGCCCGCGCCTGCTCGCGCGCAACCTGTGCCCGCAGCGTCGCCGACTCGTCCTTCACCACGCTAGCCCGCGACTTGGTGTCGAGCAGCGTCGCCCGGAGGCCGTGCAGCTCGGCCTCGGCCGCTGTCGCCCGCGCGTGAAGCTCCTTCAGCTCCGACGTCATCATATCGTCGTGCGCAGCCTGCTCGGCGGCAGCCACAGGCCCGGCTGCACGAAGCGTGTTGTTGGCCACAGAAAGCTCGCGGTTCTTGCTCCGCAGCTGCTGCACGTGCTCGCGCAGCGAGGTCACCTCGCCGGCCAGCCGCGCGTTCTCGGCCACCAGCGCGTCGACCTTGGCCTCGACCCCGGTCCCGGCTCCGGCCGCGGCGCCCGGCGCCGTCGCCTCGATTGCCACGTTGACTGCGTTGACCGCAGCCTGAAGCGCGTCCTCGGTCTCGCGGAGCTTGGCCTTCATGGCCAGCACCTCGTCGGCGTCGGTCGTCGACGCGGCACGCAACGCGTTGGCCTCGGCCTCGGCAGCGCGCAGCGCGTCCTTAGTCGCCGCAAACCGGTCCTTAAGCGTCCCGTGCGCGAGCGTCACCTCCTCCAGCTCGCTCTGCACCGCCCGGAGCTTCGCATCTGCACCCTCGAGTGCAATAATCTTCGACTGCAGATCGCGCTCAAGCTTGGCCTCCTTCTCCAGCGTCTGCTGGAGCGAGGCCACCTGCGACTCGGAGGAGCCAACCGAGGTGTGGAGCGACTCAATCTTGGACCACAGCTGGTTCTGCGTCATCTCGGCCATCTTGGCCGCCTCGGCCGCCTTGTCCTCCAGCGCCGCATACTCGGCGTCCTTCTCTTCCATCGCGCGCTGCGCCTCGAGCAGCTTGGCCTGAAGCTCCTGGACCTGCGCCGCAAGATCGCCGGCCTCGGCCTCGGCCACCGTTGATGCCTCGGCCGACGTCTCGTGCACGTTGTCTACCTCGTCCTTGAGTGCCTCGCACTCGGCCTCCAGAAGCTCGATCTTGGCCTGGGCCTCGCGCCGTGCCTTATTGGCCTCGTTGAGCTTGGTCGCCAGCTCGTTCATGTTCTCACGCGCCGCCGCGAGCGCGCCCTGGTGCACGCTAGTCGACGACTGAAGCGCCGCGTTGCTCGCGCTCGACGCCTCAGCCAGCTCCTCCTCCAGCAGTTGCGACCGTGCCGCGAGCGTCGCCGCCTCCTGCCGGGACGCATCCAGGGCCGCCTTGGTAGTGGCAATCTCACGCTGCGCGGCCTCCACACTGTGGGTCGCGTCGGAGAGCATGCCCTCCAACTGCGAGATCTGCGCAAACGACGCGTCCTTGATCGTCTCCTGCACCTGCTGCGCAGCTTCGAGGTCCGCCTGCAGCGACTCGACCTCGTCCGACGCGTCCTCCAACTGCCGCGTCAGCGACTTGATCTGCGCCTCGGCGGCCACGGCCTTCTCACGCTCAGCCACCAGCGCCTCGTTGAGCTCTGCTCGCTGCTCGCGCTCCGAGTCGAGCAGCGCCGAGAGCGACTCGATCTGCGCGTTGAGCCCAGACTCGCGCTCCGATGCTGCCTGGCTCTCCGATGTGCGTGCCAGCTTCTCCGACGCAAGCGCCCGCTCTGCGTCGGCCGCCGCTAGGCCAGCCTCGCGGATCCGCCGGTTGAGGTTGGCCGTCGAAGTTGAGCTCCGCGCCCCGGCCTCCTCGGCAGCCTTGGTAAGCTCGAGGACCTGGACCTCGGCCGCGGTCCGCCGCGCGATCTCGCGCTCCAGCGCCGTCGCACTCTCGGCCGCCTGCTTCTCGGCACGACTCTTGCCCAGTTCGCACGCCTGCAGCTCGTTGCGTGCGGCACGGACCGCGGCGTCGAGCTCGGCCACCTCGGCGTCAAGCTCGGCCACACGCGCCTCGGCAGCCACAGCCCGCTGCGTCTCGGCGTTAAACGCCGCAACCTTGTCGGCCTCGGCAGAGATCTGGCTCTCCAGCTCGGCAATCTTGGCCGCCGCACGCTGCTTCGCCGCATCCTCGTCCGCCCGCGCGCTCACCGTCGCCCGCTTCTCAGACTCAACTGCGGCTTGGAGCTCGGCAATCTGCGACTGCGCAAACTTGAGCTCGCGGGCTGTCTGGTTGTGCTCCAGTTGCAAGTAGCGCTTCTCCTCACGCACCTTTTCCAGCTCAGCCCGCGCCTCGGCCCGCGCCTCACGCGCAGCCTCGAGCTTGGCCTCCACCCGTGACGTCTTCTCGTTGGCGTCCATCACGTCCTGCTGCGCCAGCGCCGCCTCGCGCCGGACATCGCCCATTGCCCGCTCCATCTCCAGGATCTTGCTCGACAGCTCCGAGTGCCGCACCCGCGCCTCGCCAAGTTCGGTCTGCAGCCGCATGTTGGCATCCTTGGTCCGATCTGCCCGTCCATCACCGCCCGCCCACAATCAATCAATCACCCAGGTGAGTCAATCGCCCAAACTTGTCCCACCAACACACAGGTACAAAAAAAGAGGCAGGACAAGCCAAGCCCTTCGTTTATGAGCGACGGCGCGCACATAGTCGAAGGGATGGACGCCTCTGCACACTGCCACCGATAAGCTCTCGGTCACTCCGTTGGTCCCTTGGGGGGAGGGAGGGGGAGGAGGGGGAGGGGGGGCACACGCACACGCAGATCAGCTCCGCGAATAGTCGCGGCGCGACCGAAGCGGCTCGGAGCGGTCCATGCCGCGGCCTGCGGCCAAATACGCACCTAGTCTCTGCTTGAGGTCTGAGGCGTCTGCGGCCGAGGTCTCGACGCGGGCCTCGGTGGCACGGGACGAGTCCAGGAGCGCGCTGTGGGCCGAGGAGACCTGCGCAAGCTGGTCCTTGAGGGCGTCGCGCTCGACAGTCAGGTCCGAGATGGACTGGAGTAGATCCTTGCACTTGTCCTTGTAGCCGTCGACCTCTGCGAGGGCAGCGTCAGCAGCAAGCTTGAGCGAGTCCTTCTCCTTGGCGAGGGTAGCACTGGTAGCGCGGGCGTCGGCAAGGGACGCGGCAGCCTGCTCGGCGGCGTACTTGTCGGACTCGAGCTTGGCCGAGAGGCGGGCGATCTCGAGGGCGGCGGTCTTGGCGTCGTTCTCGAGCTGAGCAACCTCCTCCTTGGAGACCCGCAGCGTTCGCTTCTTCTCGAGCAGCTCAGCCTCAACAGCCTCGACCCGCTCGCGGAGCGCGGCCTCGGAGAGAACGAGCGCGTCATGGGCCGAGGTGAGGGCGTTGTTGGAGCGGGTGAGCTCGCGGAGATCGTCCTCGAGATTGGCGACGCGGGAGAGCGCGTTGTCACGAGAGGTGACGGCCTTGGTCAGCTTGAGCTGGGTGTGGCGCAGCTCCTCGTCGGCCTTGTCCTGGCGGGCAGCGGCGGCGGCGGCGTCGCCAGTGGCGGAGTCGGCTGTCTGCTTGAGCGCAGCAGACTCGGCCACGAGCGACTCCTCGCGGACCAGGGCGGCGTGGAGCTGCTTCTTGTAGTGGTTGATCTCATCCTCAAGGTCCGAGTACTTGAGCTGGGTCTGCGACGTCATCGACTCCATCTGGTCGTAAGCGGCGTCGAGAGACTTTTGCAGGTTGGCCAGAGCCTGCGACTGCTTGGCCTCGAGGTCGACGATGCGGGCCTCGTAGCGGTCCTTCTCGGCGCGCCAGGCCGCGAGGGTCTCGTCGAGCTCTGCGGCCTTGAGCTCGAGGCGCTTGTTGGCGTCTGCCAGCTGCTGGGCAACCGACATCTTCTCGAGCTCAAAGGTGGCTTTGTCGCGGCCCGAGGCCGAGATCGAGGCGTTGGCCTTTGCCAGCTCCTGCTCGACGGCATACTTTTGGGCGGTGAGATCCTCGACGTCTGCGCGGTAGCGGGCGATTTCGGCGTCCTTGGTCTCGCAGGCACGGGCGAGCGCGTCCTTCTCGGCGACGTCGGTCTGAAGCTTGCGGCGGAGGAGCGAGAGCTCATCCTCGAGGCCGCGGGCCTCGGAGACAAGGTCCTGGTTCTCGCGCAGGACCGAGTCAAAGTTGACCTTGACCTCGTCGTAGGCCTTGGTCTTGAGCTTGAGCGACTCTGCGGTCGAGTCGAGCTCCTGTTGAAGCTTGAAGGTCTTCTTCTCCTCGGCATCAAGGTAAGCCTTAGTCTCTGCGAGGTCCTCCTGAAGCTTGGCAATGTTGCGCTCGAGGGTGACCGAGTGGACGGTGGCCTGCGACTTTTCGGCGGCCTCGACCTCAAGCTTGTTGCGGGTGTGGGCGATCTGGGCCTCGAGGGCGGCCTTGGAGGCGCGGACCTGCTCGAGACGCTGGTTGGCGCCATTGGCCTCACGCTTGGCGTCCTCGAGCTTCTTGGTCAGCTCTGCGGTCTGGTAGTGGGCGAGGCCGAGGTCGCGCTTGGCGTCGTTGAGCGCCGACTCGAGAGAGACGCGGATGGCGGCAAGCTCGTCGTACTGGGCCTGGTGGGCGGCGAGCTCGGTGAGGACGTCCTCGCGGGCGGCGAGGAGCGAGTCGCGCTCGCGAGTCATCGACTCGAGCTGGCGCTTGTAGTCGTCCGAGGTGTGGGCGACTGACGACTGGGCGACCGAGAGCTCGGAGACGAGCTTATCGGTCTCGGACTTGTCGGCGAGGGCGGCGTCGCGGGCGCGGAGGGCGTCGAGCAGGAGGGTGTGCTCGTGGGCGTGTTTGGCGATCCAGTCGTCACGCTCGCGCTCCATCTTGGCCAGCTCCTCACGCTTGCAGGCGTGGGCGTGGATCTCCTTCTCAAGATCCTGCTCAAACTCGGTGAGCTCGGTGCGGAGCACGTCTTTTTCGGCCTCCATGACAGCGTTGATCTTCTTGAGATCCTCGATCTGCGACCGCTGGTGGTCGATGGTCCCGTTGAGCTGGACGCGCTTCTTGTTCTCCATGTGGAGGGCGTTCTTAAGCTCGTCGATGGTTTCCTTGAGCGCCGAGACTTCGGACGCCGTCGACTTGGCTTGCGAGACGGCCGAGGCCGACGAAGATTTGGCGAGAGCGAGCTCCGACTCGTGGGCGAGCTTGGTGTCGGCGAGCGCGTCCTCAGCGGCTGCGAGTTCGGTGCGAAGCGAGACGACGAGGCCGTCCATGTCCTTCTTGGCGGAAAGCGCCTCGGCGAGCATGCGGCGAAGCTCGGCGATTGTCATGTCGGTCTCCTCGCGATTCTGTAGCTCGTCGAGCTCGGCAAAGAGCATGTCGACCTGGTCGGCGAGCGAGCTGTTCTCGGCGGTGAGCGAGTCGATCTTGGCGTTGGCGGCAGAGAGCTCGGCGGCGTGGGTCCGGCGCACGGCCTCGACGTTCTCGGCAAGGAGCAGCTTTTGCGAGTCGAGGAAGTCCTTCTGGGCCTCGTCCTCGATGAGGCGCGACTCGAGCTCAGAGTTGAGGGCAAGCAGCTCGTCGACCTTGAGACGGAGCTCGGTGACCTCGATGAGCTTGTCGTTGAGCTTCTCGGCCGAGACGTCCGACTCTGCGGTTTGCGAGCGGATCGTGGCCTTGGCGTCGGCAAGTTCGGACTTGAGGTCGGACACGGTGTTACGCTCGAGCTCGGCCGACTCGAGGGCGCGGGTGAGCTCAATCTGCAGGTCTGCGGCCTGGCGGGCGACCTTGTCGCGGAGCTGCTTCTCCGACGCGAGCTGCTTGGTGAGGCGGTCGAGCGAGAGCGAGACGTCGCGGGTCTCGTCGCGGGCGGCGGTGAGCTCGGACGAGAGCGCGGCGCTGGATTTCTTTTCGGCGTGGAGAGAAGCCTCGATGTCCGAGAGCTTGTTCTTGAGAGCCAGGGTGTTGTTCTTGGCAGCCGAAAGCTCGTCGGAGAGGAGCGAGACCTGCTGCTCGAGCTGAAGGCGGGTGGCGCTCTCCTTCTCGCCCGAGTTCTCCAGTACCAGGGTCTTGTTCTGCTCGTCGCCGAGGCGCTGGGCAAGGTCGGAGGCCTGGTGGGTGAGCTGGGCGCGGGCGTCCATCTCATTCCGGAGGCGCTCGCCAAACTCAGTCAGCTGCGCCGACATCTCCTCGAGCTGGGCGGCCATCGACGCGTGCTCGCCCCAGATGTCTGCTGTGGAGACGACGTCGTGGAGGGTGGCGTCGGTCCGCTTGAGGAACGACGAGTTGAGAGCGTTGAGCTTGAGGGCGACCGACTCCTTGAACGCGGTCGAGTTGGCGTTGACCGGGTTCGCGCGGGCGCGGTCGGTTGAGGCCTGCAGCCGCGAGAGGTCGCTCTGCCAGCGGGAGCGCGACGAGGTGAGGCCCTGGACAAGCTGGTCGAGGGCGTCAATGACTGAGAGCCGCTTGTTGAGCTCGAGCACATCCTCATACGGAAGGGCAGCGCCGGACGACTTGGAGGCGTCGGCGCCGAGGTCGAGCGGGGCGGGCCCGACAGCGTTGGAGCTCGCCGAGCCGCCGGCCGACTCGGAGTCAGAGGCAGCGTCAGCGTCATCGCCACCAAACCACGCGCCGACAGCCTTGCCGATATTGAGCCGCATGTCCCAGGCCGACCACAGCTGGCGATCATCGTCGCCGTTCTCGCCAGCGTTCATCGACACATCATGCTGCGGCTGAAGCATAGACGAGGACATACCCGACGTATCCGGGTTGTTTGCCAAGTGAGAGACAGTCTTGCTCAGCTCCGAGTTATACCGCTCGGCAGCTGCACCAGGTACATGAGAAGCAGCAAGAATCTCCAGCTGCGACTCGAGGTGCTTGACATGGTTCCACATTTTGCGTTCGTCGTCTGGGTAGAGGGGATGTTGTGAGGGTTTGGGGGGGAGAGGGGGGGAGGGGGGGGGGGTATGGGTAGGTTGGGAGGGGGGGGGGGTT
>NW_013657605.1:51194-58191 GCF_000142905.1 Thecamonas trahens ATCC 50062
TCACTGGCTGAGCTGCGGAAGAATGCGACACCGGGCTACATGCTCCTCGCGTACCCGGACAGACCCATCCGCTCGCAGCGTCTCGGGGTAGTGCAATCGCACTATGGATCGTGAGACGGACGCCTCGCAGCGAAAGAAGGCGAGCGTCAGGTTCTCCTACAGCGTACACAAAGATTCCGCTCAGCCGAGCCTTTAGAAGGGCAAGACACATCCCGTCGAGAATGATCTGGCCGCGCGGGACAGCTTCTCTGATCTCATCGGCGAGGGGGGAGAGATGGGGTGAGTGTATATGTAAAAAGAGGGGGAAGGGGGGAGGAAGATACAGTATATATTGCGTATGTGTGGTTGGGGAAGGAGTGCGGATAAAGGGCGTGGTGGTAGGCGAGGTGATAAAGTGGCGGTTGGGAGAGAGGGAGAGGGGGGGGGCCGTGGGGGTATGGGGCTTTTGCCACGTAAAAACATTGATTAATTGTGGTGGTGGACAGCGGCAGACGGTAGCCGATCAAGCTGCGGAGCAAGACAAGGTGGGCTGTGGGGGGGAGGGAGGAGGGGGGGAAGGGGAAGGAATGAGCGGTCTCACCACGTACGACTACCAGTGAGACTGATGGTATGGGAGGGGTGGAGGGCTGTGCGAGACGGTGAAGGGCTCGACCGCACAATGTCCTCACTCTCACGCAGCGAGTCCATGGCTGGTGGGGTGGAGGGGGAGAGGTGTGGCTGAGGTGGTATGCCAACGGTTGGTGAGGCTGAAAATGGGGAGCGGTGGGACGGGCTGATGTGGAGGAGGAGCTGATCAGCACAGATGGTGAGATGGTTGGATTGAGAAGAGAGAGTAGTGGGAGAAGGGGGGGTTGGGGGGTTGGCGGGGAGTGAGGGGGATAGGGGGGATAGGTGTATATTCTCGTCGATCTTTGCCATTGTGATGGGTGTGCTGGGGATCTTGTAGAGTTTGTGGGGGGCGGTGTGGAGGAGGGTATGGCGGAGGAAGGCGGGGATGATGGGCATGGGATGCGGCAGCGGGTATGCTTACGTATGCTGTGAAAGATGGGTTGTGATCGGGCTCTGCCAGGGTGTGAGCAAGCCAGTTTGGGGCACGGTCGGGGTTGAGCCGGCTGGATTGCGGGCAGGGGTAGCCAGCACAAGCCATAGCTCAGCAAAGAGGAGATAACACGACTGCAACACGTCTCGAGCATCGAGTGGCTACGGTCCTCTACCCTCATCCAGAATCGCAACAGCATCGTACAACGGGGGAGTCGGCTTGCCGAGTCGATCTGTCGAGATTGAAGACTACGTGCGAGTGCGCGCCGAGTGAGCAAAGTGGTTTGCAGCGCTGGCACCTGACGCACTGCCACGATCATGGCTGCAGGTACGTTGTCCATTGCCAGCCGTCCCCCCCTCTTGTTCCCGCTCCCTCTCACGCAAGCTCTTCCCCCATGTAGGACGGCCCTCACCTAAGAGTACTCTCTCTCCCTTCCTCTCCGTTATCTCCCTGCACTCTGTGGGGCTATGGTATGGCCATGGGTAAGAGGTCAACCAGATGGTCTTGCTCTTTGTACGCGTGAGGAAGTGAAACTGGTCGTGGCAGCCTTTCTTGCGAATGATGGTGCCGCAGGCAAGTCGAATGGCTTTTTTTCGAGTTGGGCGATTTTGGTCATTTTGGCGACTTTTTTTTTTATGGGTTTTCTTGCGTTGGCAACACCGCCCAGCCTTTATGCGCTCTGCAAGCAACTGGGAGAACTTACTTACATAGGTGGTGTGTGTGTGGTATAGTTGACGAGTTTGTGTTTGAGGATCCTGTCGAGTACGAGTTTGAGGAGGAAGAGGAGGAGGACACTGATGAGGACGAGGACGATGATGATGAGTCGGATGACGAGGTTGTGATCGAGGAGGCGAAGGATGCTGACGACGACGACGACGACGACGACGACGACGACGACGACGACGACGACGACGACGACGACGACGACGACGACGACGACGATGATGAAGACGACGATGATGATGTCGATGATGATGTCGATGATGATGAGGATGATGATGATGATGATGATGACGTGGAGGAGGACGTGGAGGAGGATGCTGATGCTGATGCGGACGCGGACGCTGATGAGGATGTCGATGAGGATGTCGATGAGGATGCTGATGCCGATGCTGATGACGATGCTGACGCCGAGGCCGAGGTTGATGCCGAGGTTGATGCCGAGGTTGATGCCGAGGCCGAGGTTGATGCCGCCGAGGCCGAGGTTGACGCCGAGGCCGGCACGTCGGCTGTGGCCGAGTTTGACGCCATTCCCGAGACCAGCCGCGACAAGATCGAGTCCGAGTTTGGCGGCGCGCTGCCGCTGGAGCGGACGTACGGCGCGGACGAGGTCGAGGTTATTCTGAAGGATGCGCGCAAGGCTGCGCAAACGTCAGACTCGTACCACATGTCGGAGCAGTACAAGAACGCCATGGAGGGCTACTTGCTGGCTGCACGGCTGCGCGAGCAGTATGTGCGCGCCAAGCGGGCGTCCATGCTCAAGTTTGAGCAGAACCTCTCGGGCGAACTCAAGGAGATTTCCAAGAAGCGCAAGGCGCGGGTGGCCGAGGCTCGCATCGCCGCCCAGGAGCGCCGCGACGCCCGCGAGGCCCGTTCGCGCCGAGCAGGCCCGTGCCAGCAAGCTTCGCGAGCGCGAGGCCGCCAACGAGCGTGCTGAGCGTCGCGAGCGTGAGGAGGCCGAAGCCGAGGCCCGCCGCCGCGAGCGCGAGGCCGAGATCGCCGCCGAAGACGCGGCGTACGCCGAGTCGCGCGCCGCGGCGCCGCCGTGGCGGCCGTTTCGGACGACGATGATATTGTTGACGACGACGACGTTGTCGACCACATTGATGCTGATGCTGATGAGGATGAGGATGCGGATGAGGATGCAGATGCTGATGAGGATGCGGATGCTGATGAGGATGCGGATGCTGATGAGGATGCTGATGAGGATGCTGATGCTGACGAGGATGCGGATGCTGACGAGGATGCGGATGCTGACGAGGATGCGGATGCTGACGAGGATGACGAGGATGACGACGACGACGATGACGCCGATGACGACGACGATGACGACGATGACGATGGCGACGATGACGACGACGACGACGACGACGACGACGACGATGATGATGCCGACGACGACGATGACGACGACGACGATGATGCCGATGACGACGATGACGATGAATAAGTCGCACGTCTCTCTAAACTGAACCACTTCTTCCCACACCGCCCTCACCCCCCGGCTCTTCATATGTGTGGCCGTGAACCATGCATTGGGGGGGGAGGGGGGAGGGGGGAGGGAGGGACAATTACCATATCAAGAGGTAACGATAAATTTGCCGGAACAGGAAACGTCAGCCAAAAAGCGAGGCATCGATCAGATCGGGTCGCCGGGCCACGAACGGTTGCGAGAGGTGGGAAGGGGGGGGGGGGGGGAAGAGGGAGGGAGGAAGAAGCAGACGCAACTCGGACCGTATTGCCAGCATGTTCCGTACTGGCGTTCTTGCAGGACATGTTGTTGTAGGAGGAGGAGGAGGAGGATTTGGGAGGATGATGTCTGAAGTGGGAAGGGCAATGGTGGTGGGTATGGGCATGGGAAGGAGAACAGCTGCAACGAGCGTGTACGGAAGCGCGTCATCCTCAAAGGTGACGAATGACCCGTCGGCTGTGGGTATGGGCAAGGGAGGAGAAGGATCTGGAAAGAATGATGATGGGAATCTGAAAGATGATGTGGTGGCGGTGGCCTCGGAGAAGAAGACTCCGACAATGTCGTCAGGATCGGCCAGATTGAGGGCTCGTCGAGCAGCAATCTCGCTCACTCCGGCAGCCATGGAGAGAGTCAAGGAGCTGATGAAGGACAACGCAGAGGCTGTTGGTCTTCGTGTCGGTATCAGGTCGGGTGGTTGCTCTGGGTATGAGTATGACATTTCTATGGCCGAAGGTATGAAAGAGTACGACGAAATCGTAGAGGTCGACGATGTCAAGGTCTTCATCGATGGTCAGGCCCTGCTCTACGTTCTCGGATCAGAGCTCGACTACTTTACCGATCGCATCACGGCGGAGTTCCGCTTCTCGAACCCGAACGCCACCTCTACGTGTGGCTGTGGCATCTCGTTCATGGCCTGAGCAAGTGGTAGGCACAACTAGGCTACTGCTGTCGTCGGACGCCGGGCCAAGTCGGCAGGTTTACAGTCTTGTAGCGCAAGGTGTGGGCCGAGTCCGGAGCTCAAGTCGTGATCGCCCTCACAATGGCGCGATGGCTCAAAGATCTGCACAGGCGGGTCGGTGTTCACTCGTACTCGTCGTGGACCAGGCCCGGGCCGACGTTGTTGTAGTACGAGCCGGACCACTCGCGGCCGGCAGCGTCGACAAACTTGCCCTCGCCGTGGATGGCGTTGGCCACAAACGAGCCTTGGTAAAACGAACCATCTGGCCACTGGTACGTGCCCTGGCCTGAGTACTTGCCGTCGGCCCAATCGCCCGAATATGATGCGCCCGACGGGTACGTGTACGATCCCTTGCCGTGCATGACATCATTGCGGAACTCGCCCTCATACTTGGCCTCGCCGTCGATCCACTCGCCCTTGCCGTGCCGCACAGGCATGCCTGCGCTGTTCACAACGGTCTCACCCTTGTACACCGCGCCTGTCGCCCGATGCAGGAAGATGCCCGTCTCCGCCTCGTCCTGTCCCGCACCGTCTCCCGCCGCCACGCCGCGCTCCCCCCGTTCGGCACGATCGTCTCCGCGTCGCCCACCGCTCCGTCCCTTCCGCTGGCCACCACCTCCGCTCGACTGCATGTGTGTGTGCTGCGTGAGTGAAAGCCGTTCCTAATCGATGCCACAACGACGACGACAACGACGACAGTCAGCGCTGTGATGTTGACAATGACCACGACCTCGTTGACGACCGTCACCATCAGGATGACCACGACCACGACCCCCCGCCGATGCTGTACATTCATTCCCCCACCCCCCACCCGCGCCCAATCAAACAATTTTTCCCCCCTCCTCCCCCTCCCTCCCTTCCCCCCTTCCCTTCCCCCACATACCTTTGCGGCAGGTCGGGCACTCCGTGTGCTCCCCGTCGCCTTCTTCCTCTGCCGAGTACGACCAGACATGGTTCCACACACTCACTACCTGTGCACAAGACAACGTCCTCTCCAGTACCCTCTCTCTCTCTCCGTTGCTACACCTATGTGCAAGTAAGGTGTGGTGGCCCCTCGCCCCCCCTCCCCCTCCCCCCTCTCCCTCCCTTCCCCTCCTGAGTCGCCATGTGGCCGCGCGCCGTCGCCAAACGGTGGGCCGTTTTCATCAATCATTTCAATCGTTACTCAATCGTTTCAATCGTTACTCAATCGTTTCAATCATTACTCAATCATTACCTCAATCGCTACCTCAATCGTCTCGAGTGGTGGGATCTGCATGTGGAGATGATGGTGGGCGCAATGACGGTGGGGAATCAGTTGAGGACATGACCTAGATGGAGGGCAGCTGACTCATGGTGGGCTGGCGGATTGGCAGCGTGTGCATGGGAGATGGTAGGTGTCTCAGGGGCGATCAGGGCGTGAGTGTTCGTCCCAGAGGTGGTTCGGGTCCACAGCAGCGAGGGTGCTGTCAGTGCAGCACGATGCAGCAAAGTACATGGCTGTGGTGACACCGGAAGCAGGACACAAGCGAGATGGCGTCGATCGCCCTGACCATCGAGCCCAGTACTTTGCTCAGACTAAGCACGAGCCCATCAGCCACCAGAAGATGTTGCTACTACTCAGACGAGCCAGACTGCGAAGACTGTGGTGTCTGGCCACCGACAACGGCACTCGTCGACTGATCGAGCGGCGAGATGCGTGAGGAGACGAACGACGGCTGAGCAAGATGCGAGCGACCGGTGCGACGGGCAAGGACTGAGGCACCGACAGCGAGAGCAGTACCCGAGGTGAGGACAAGCATGGCAGCCCATGCAACGCGCGTGCCAAAGATGCCCATACTCTGCCCAATGCCGTATGTCGTCGTCAAGTACCTCTCCTCCTCCCGCCGCTACTCCCTCTCACAACCACACTCGTCGTTGACGCGCCGCCTGCGATGCCGCTTCATGGCCGACTGTCTGTCACCTCCTCCAGCTCGATCCACGTATGTCAACACAAATCCAACCTCATTACCACCACAACCAAGTATTGTGTATATTCCATCCCAACTCTCATCCCCATCAGCAAGGCAATGCTCTCGTTTGAGTGATTTCCGTCCTCCCCCTCCCCCCCCCCCCCTCCCACGACAGCTGCCGGTGGCCGACTCGCCCACTCATATACACCCTCCAGCTTGATCATCCCCTCCCACCCGACATCCAACCCCATCCCAACCACAACCAAACACTTCATACCTCTCATACTAACTCTCATCCCCATCCGCAACGGCGATGCTCCCATTTGACCCATTCCCGCCCCCCCCCCCTCTCCCCTTTGGGCCACGACCCGTTGATCAGTTGGCCGCCAACCGCCGGCTCGCCCCTCTCGCCCCCTCTCCCTGCACCCGCTCCCTCCCTCCTCCTCCCTCCACCTCACTCGGGCGAAACCATGCGGTCACGTCGAAGCGAGGGAGCACGAGCTCGCAACAACTACCGCCGACGTGCCACCTTGCTTCCTACACATGCTCTTCGCACGTATGTTGCTTCATGGGGGGAGGGGGGGGGGGGAGGGGGGGTGCACCTGGGGAGGGTGCGGGTGGAGGTGGGGATAGCCATGAGTCGGACAAGTAGTATGTGTTGAGGGAAATCGATGTGTGGTTTAGTGTGGTATAGGAAAATATGTAGTGGGGGACGCGGGTGGGGGTGCTTGGGGGAAAATGGTTGGAGTGTGAGGATGGCTGAGATGGACGTATCAGGTGATGAGGGGCATGGCCATGGCCACGGGGGATCAAAGTCGAAAACATGTGCCTGCCACCGAACCAGACCTGGAGATGGTCCCCGACCTGGAGATGGGCCC
>NW_013657605.1:58414-63713 GCF_000142905.1 Thecamonas trahens ATCC 50062
CAGACCTGGAGATGTCCCAGACCTGGAGATGGTCCAGATCTGGAGATGGTCCCAGACCTGGAGATGGTCCCAGATCTGGAGATGGTCCCAGACCTGGAGATGGTCCAGACCTGGAGATGGTCCCAGACCTGGAGATGGTCCCAGACCTGGAGATGGTCCCAGACCTGGAGATGGTCCCAGACCTGGAGATGGTCCCAGACCTGGAGATGGTCCCAGACCTGGAGATGGTCCCAGACCTGGAGATGGTCCCAGACCTGGAGATGGTCCCAGATCTGGAGATGGTCCCAGACCTGGAGACGGATCCAAACCTGGAGATGGTCCCAGATCTGGAGATGGTCCCAGATCTGGAGATGGTCCCAGACCTGGAGATGGTCCCAGACCTGGAGATGGTCCCAGACCTGGAGACGGATCCAGAGCTAGCAACTGGTCGGCATCCGCTGCCTCTACATCTTTCACAATACCATCACTCTATACTCACCTCAGAAACCGCTAGTGTCGACGACCGCGATCCATGGAGAGTCAAGGTGCGGAAGGAGATGACGAGAGACGCACCATTTGACGACGACCTTCTGCCGATCAAGCCGCGATGTGTGGAGGCCAAAGAGCGTGTCAACGCGCTGACCACCGCCATCGAGGCTGTGCCGGACGAGCTGCGCTGCCTTGATCCCGAGGAGCAGCGGGAGGTCATGGTGGCGCTCTTTGGCGATTCGGTGCCGCCGGTCCATCCGCTGACACTCTTTGAGGCTGAGGCCGCGCTCGACGGCGACAGTTACTTTACTTCGGGCGTTGTTGATGCCGGCGCGGCAAGCCACCGCTCGAGCGAGTATGACCACGATGATGGAACAGGCGATTGGAACGAGAGCGGGAGTGTATCGGCCTCGAGTACCCGCGACCGCAACACCGACTTTGCCGCTGACCGTATGGCCATGTTTCTCGCAGCTGCCGTCGAGGCACCGACCGAGGGTGAGGCTCGCACCGCCGCTGAGGCGGGCACGCCTCCACCGCACGCGGCTGGCCTGCCTGCCCCGTCACCAGGCCTCACCGTCTTTCCGTCCAAGTCGCCGGCGCCGTCGTTCTCGCCGGCGCCACCCATGCACGCCGGCGAGCAGCTCGCACGTCGCCAGCCGGTCGAGCTCAGCGAAGTTGCCAAGCTCCAGCAGTCACACACAACCGCCGGCTCGTTTGCAAAGATGAAGGATCAGAAAAAGGTGCTGGCCGGTGCGCTCCAGGCGGCGGCATCAGCGCTTTCTGGTCTGCGGCTGGCGCGAAGCGGCGGCGCAGCTGATAGCGCGGCCGGTGGCAACTCGCTGGCGTCGCTGCTGGCCGGCCGTGGCCAGCCCGTCACCGACTCGGAAGCGACGGCAGGCTCCGCCGGGCTGGCGCAGGCCGGAGCCGGCGACGACTCGCGGCGTTCAAGCGCCTCTTACACCGCCGAGGAGCGGATGCAGCTGAAGCAGAAGCTCGCTGAGGACGAGCTTGAGCGGTTCGAGCGGCTGACCTCGCAGGTGGTGGTCGACTTTACCGAGTTTCTCAAAAAGGTCGGCGAGGACGACCTCGACGCCGACGAGATTGACGCTTTTCTGCCGTCGCTCTCGGCGCAGGGCCCGTCGTCCAAGTCGACAGTGGTGCGGCTGGAGGCCAAGGACGTGCCGCGGGCACTTGCCCAGCGGATGCACGCCACCCGCAAGGCAACCAATATAGCACGCCGACGCAAGGCTGCCGAGCGGCAGTCAGCGCCCGCAACGGCGACTGTCAAGGAGGAGCGCCCGCTGCACCTCGTCCACATCTCGCGGACTCCACCGCTGCCGACGTCATCATTTGGGCCAAAGCCTCGGCCGCACGTCCCGCGCAAGACCGAGTACGGCAAGTGGTACATCCCGCCGTCCGAGTGGGCCGCGCCGCGCAAGCCGCCGCCAGGCTCGGGCCCCGAGATCTCGGTTCCGGATGGGGTCGACGCCGCCGCCGCAGGTGCCGCCGCCGCCGCTGCCGCCGCCAACTCGTCCAAGGTTGCTGAGCTCGCCGAGGACGTGGCGCAGATGAAGTCTTCGCTGCTCTTCCTCGACTGGCTCACCGAGCGCGAGCAGAAGGACCCACGAGCCAACCCGCTGCCGCCGTCGATTAAGCAGTACGCCGGGATCACCCGCCAGGCCGAGCGCGAGCGCCGCGAGGCCGCCCGCATCCGCGCTATGATCGAGCGTCAGCAGCAGCACCACCAAGAGCAGATTATGGCCCAACACCACTCGGCCCACCATCACCACCTCCCGCAGCATCACTCATCACCGCCGGCCCAGGTCCAGCCGCCGCAACGGTTCCGCAGGCCGCGGCACTCGTAGCACGTACGGAACGGAGCAAAGAGCTCAAAACGGCGGCTGGGTAAAGGTCACTGTGTTGACGCCATCGCGCGAGTAGAAGATGGTCCGCGGACCGGTCAGCTTGGCAGCGTTCTTCTTGCGCTTCTTTCGCTTCCGCTCCGCCTCCTTGGCCTCCTCGTCTTCGATAATCTGCTGGAGCGAGGCCATGTTGGCGGCCTCGGTAAGCTTGGCCTCGGCCAGCAGCTCCTCCTGGGTCCACACCTTATCCGGCTTGCGCTTAGATCTCTTGCGCTTGGAGGCCCGTTGGCGCGCAGCCTCAGCCTTGACCTCCAGTTGCGTCCGCCGGCGGACCGCCGTTGCTCGCGACGACAGCCGCCGTGAGCCCGGCGACGCCGCAGCCTTGGGCTTGCGCTTACGGCGCTGGGTTTGAGTCGCCGTTCCGCGCGCTGCCGCTGCAGCAGCAGCCGCAGCCCGCCGCTTGGCCATCAGCGCAGGATCCTTGTATGTCGACCGTTTGCGCACAGTCTCGGGCTCGACCTCCTGCTCCTCACCTGATGACTCGGTGATGTCAAAGTCCGAGTCGTACTGGTCCTCCTCCGACGACTCGACCACGTAGTTCTCAGCGTCCTCTTTCCACGTCTCGTGGCCCCAGAAGGTCTTGTCAGCCTCGAGCTCGTCGCCGATGAGCGCGTTCATCCTCCGCCCACGTGTCGCTCGCGATGGCAGTCGAGTTGCCAGCGGCGTCGCTACAACCCTCCGCCGCCGCGCCTCCTCAGAGTCCTCCTCCGAGGAGCTTGTTCCCGACTCTGAATCCTCATCAGAGCCAAGCTTTGGCTTCTTGTTTGGTTTCTCTGCAGCCGACGACGACGACGACGATGACGATGACGACGACGACGACGACAACGACGACGACGACGACGACGACGACGACGACGACAACGATGTCCGCTTCTTGCGCCGCCGCCGTCGCCGCCGCTTCCGTCTCGGACCGTTTGCATTCCCACTCGTTGAATTATCTCCAATCTTCCCATTGCCCGACACCTTTTCCTCCTCACCACCGCCACTGCCACCACCACCGCCACCGCCACCGCCAGCGACCTCTGCCACCTCAGCAGTGCCGAGCGACTCGTCGGTCAGTGGCGACTTGTTGTCCGCGAGCTCAGTGCCCGCACCACCACCACCACCACCACCACCACCACCACCACCATCCCCACTGCCACCACCACCACCATAGTCTTCACCAGCAACCGCCTCGGTAGACATCTCCCGCTCCTGCCTCCTTCCTTGTGTAGTCAGCTGTTACGCTGCGACTCGTGCTCGTGTCCGTCGGCTGTGCCTGTGAGTGGCGGCCGACTCGAATGTTGTACAAACATGGAATTAATCGTTGGGGAGTGTTATCGATTGGGGAACATGTAATTAATCGTTGGGGAGTGTTATCGATTGGGGAACATGGAATTAATCGTTGGGGAATGTTATTGATTGGGGAACGTGGAATTAATCGTTGCGGCGGAGGTATCGATTGGGGAACGTGGAATTAATCGTTGCGGGGGGAGGTATCGATTGGGGAACGTGGAATTAGTGTAGATCAACATGGCCAAGGCAGCAAACCTGGTGATATGCGCGACAATGGACTTGACACTACCGCAAACACCACAAACAGTGGAAGGTACAACCTAAACAGAAACTATCACTATCATCTTTTCCACAGATAGACACAATGCATGCGACGAATGATATGCAGAGAACGCTGCTCTTGTTGATCAACAATTTGTCGACTGCCTCACAATCAATCCTCCCCCTTCAACTCTCCAAGGCACACAATCATCTCAGCATACATCGCACGTTATCATCGTCATTCTTATAATCCCCATCCCATCCCGCCCTACGATGACCATCCGCCTGCCTTCCACACTGCCCAACTTGAAAATACTAGCAGAAGCCACCATCAATGAGTCACTCGACATGAGCGGGCAGAGCAGACGGAGAGAGAGAGAGAGAGAGCAAGTGGCAACCGAGCCACAGCCACAGCCACAGCCTCAGTTATGGCCACAGCTCTCTCTCTCTCTCGCTCGGTGGTGTGTGAGACTCTGCGGGATACTGAGGAGGAGGTGTTCCATCTCTTTCTCTTTCTCTCTCTCTGTGTGTGTGTGTGAGAGAGAGGACACACCCTCGTCTGTGAGAGTGTCGGTATGGTGGGCATGGCT
Source organism: Thecamonas trahens ATCC 50062 (assembly GCF_000142905.1). Classification (NCBI taxonomy): domain Eukaryota; order Apusomonadida; family Apusomonadidae; genus Thecamonas; species Thecamonas trahens. Next base: position 62,931 of record NW_013657605.1, read on the forward strand.
GGACGAGTTGTTTGTGGTGTGAGTTGGGCAGTGGTGGACGGAGGTGAATTAATGGCGTATATTGCTATGGCTGTGGCTGGAATACTCGGTGGGCACATTGGCGCAATGGGTTTATTTTGCTTGTTGACCGCACTCTCCATCGTAGCATCCACAGCTGTCTTTGCTGGCTTTCCTCCGTGTATGTGTCAGACAACAAAGACAAGGAATCCTCTGCTGGCCTCGTTGTGGTCGACTCGTCTGGCATCTGCTTCTGTCTCTAGTATGTACTCGGCGAGTGATGGCATCCATGCTGGTGCTCTCACCCTTCGATGTATCATCGCCTCCGTCTTGGCTCTACAGGACGTACCTTGGGCCTGGACTGCTTCGGGTATGGCCATCCTTGCGCTGATCATGCAAGGTCGTCATCTCATGGTGCCCTCTGCCCACACTCCCATCGATGCTCCCCTTGTCCCGCTCCTCTCCTGGGACATCCGCGATGCTGCCTTTGTCATCTACGCCTTTGTCGTCGCTCTTCTCTACTGTGGCATGTGCCTCGCCGCCAGCCCACCCATTCATCGCGTCACCACCGCCACCACCCCCTAGCCTATCATCCCAACCCATGTACACTACTGCTACCTGGTGATCGCAACACGATGAACAATATCAGGATCCCCCCCCCCCCCCCGCTCCTAACGAACGAACGCCAGCCGTTTCGCGCCCGCCACCACCTGCACCACTTAGCCGACACCCTCCCAGCCCCAGCCACCCCAGCTCCACCTCACTCTCATTGTCCCCCCTCCCTAC
>NW_013657605.1:63882-82001 GCF_000142905.1 Thecamonas trahens ATCC 50062
CCGAACCAATACTCTACGGACCTACCCCCCCCCCCCCCCCGCCCCCACTAGTGCGACACAGACGACACCGAGGTCACCGACAAGTCCGAGGCGACCTGTGAGTGCGACAAGCGGGAATGGTGGTGGTCCTGGTCGGGTGACCTTTGATGATGATGAACATGGTCAGGTCAATGTTGTTGATTTGGCAGATGGTAGTCGGGTTGGTGCAGGTGACGGACTCGGGTATGCTGATGATGATGATGATGATGAAGTAGTCATGGCGGCAGCGACGGCAGCTATGGTTAGTATGGGCACATCTACATCTGCTGGTGGTAGTGAGGATGTAGAGGCAGAGGCAGAAGCAGAAGCGGCGGCGAGACAAGTCGCGGATGCAGCTAGTGGTCGACCAGGCTCATCGGCATCGTCGACTACTACGACATCCGGTTCCTCATTCTCGTCTGCAGACGGGAAGACCTTCCTCACCGAAGTCGACTTTGGCATTGGCCGGACTGATGATCCGGTTCTGCTCAAGACCCTGTTTGCTGGCGAGGAGCTGCTGCCGCCGCTACAAGAGGCGCCAGCCGAGACCAAGATCCAGCGGATCGCCAAGATCAAGGCCAAGAGCTTGCCTGAGTCGTACCGGAAGCACTCGCGCGACGAACGGGTGGTGCTCGAGTATGTGGCCAACTTCCGGGCCCAGTTTGTGGCGCTGTATCCGGAGCGGCCCGATCCGCTGCTGGTGCGGCTCAACGAGGCTCTGGTGCCCAAGGTCGTGTCTACCACCCTGAGACCGAGCCAGCTTCGCTATGACGAGGTCTACGAGTGGAAGGGCGCCGCTGAGTTTGTGGCCGACTACCTGTTGTATGAGCGACTGGAGCCGCCGACGGCGCCGCCAGCTCATCTTCCGTCGCCGACTGCGGTCTTGCAATGGCGCGCCGGCGACGCCTTTGACTTTTCGGTTCTCCTCTGCTCGCTGCTGCTCGGCGTTGGCTACGACGCGTATGTTGTCTACGGATACGCCCACAAGTACCACACGCTACGCGATCTCTCGCACGCCGCTTGTCCGGACATCACTCCGCCGCCTCTACCCGAGGCCACAGATGCCAAGCCACCGGCGCCGCGCTTTGTGGTCGGCTCGCGGGCTCGTCTCGAGTCGCGGTTTGAGGCCCGTGACGCCGAGGCTGCCGCCGCGTCCGAAGCGGAGCGTGCAGCTGCGCTGGCCAAAGCGATGGAGGAGGAGATTGCCGCTGAAGCCGCCGAGGCTGCGCGCGACGAGCTTGACGGGGCGCGGGTCCATGCCTGGGTCCTTGTCATGCCTGGGCCACGCGACATCGAGAACGCGTTTTTCATCGAAGCGACTACTGGCCACCAGGTCGACATTGACGATTCATCTTACTACCGTATCGAGAGTGTTTTCAACGCCTCGGGCGTGTGGATCAACATGCAAGAGTACCCGTCTCCAACGGCATCTTCGAGCGAAATCTCGCTCGATCTCGACGATCTCACCGCATGGGAGCCGCTCATGCTCCCTGCTGATACTATGGCCCGCTCCGAGTCGCGCATGATGCAGAGCCAGGCAAGCCTCGCCGACGACGGCGACGACTCGTCAACGTTTGTGGACGACCTCTCGTCCGACGGCGGGACGATGTCGACGGGCATGCCCGGTACAGCGTCGCGACTCTCGCTGCGAACACTGTCACGGGCGTCGGTGGACCACACGCAGGTGCAGGCTGGTATGGTTGTCAATCTCGCACCGTCGGAGCGCGTCGGCGAAGGCCTGCGCCTGGAGATGCCGGCATCGTGGGTGGAGATGCTCGACGTGCCGCGCGATGAAGTCGAGTCCCGCTATCCCGGCGGCCGCAAGCGACTCCGGTATGCCAAGGCTGTTGTCGACGTCTTTGCGCCGTATGCTACTGCGGACGGCCTTGTCCGCAGAGTCATTGAGCTGGGCGCGTCTGAGGCCAACGCTGCCATTGTTGGCGTCGTCGAGCATTACGCGCACCGGCCCGACAAGCTTGAGCGCCGTGAGTACCGTCCACTCGAGCACATCACCCGCTGGGTCTACGGACCTGGCCGTGGCCACCACCTCAAGGCTGTCCACGACACGCCTACTTCGCTGAAACTGGAGTTCTACGCTTCGGCACGGCTTGATCGGCTCGCCTCGCTCGAGGACGTCTACGGCGAGCGCTGGGAGGAGGTGTACGGCGAGCGTTGGGACGTCCATGACGACGCGCTCCGCCGCCGGGTCCTGCACTACACGGGTAGTGCCGTTGAGAGCGTGCAGTCCCGCGGCAAGCCGCAGGAGACACCGGCGTTTGTGCTCGGCGGCTCGCGGCGGAGTCGGGCGCGCGGCTCTGCTCGCTCACAGGCTGCACCGAGCTCGACGCCACGACCATTGCCGGCGGCGGCAGCCACCGACGCGCCGCGGGTGGCGCTGCAGGCGGATCCGGCCGCCAAGCCATTGCGTCCGGTTTCGCGGGCAACCGAGGAGCACGGTGACGAGGTATCAGGGCCGATCCAGCCGCCGAGCCGGCATCCGCGGCCGGTGGCCAAGTACAGCTTTGGTCGGGACGGGAGCATCGAGGTGCGGTACCACCGGCGGCATGGGTTCGTGCTCCCGCGGGTCGAGACCTACACCCTCAACAGCAAGCTGCTGACGGGCGTCGAGCCCAATGCCGCCGTGACCCACGCGACTCGCAAGGGTCCGCGCGGCAAGATTGTCCGGCTTCAGGCCGAGGACTCGCTGCGCAACTCGTTCCACGGCGTGGCTTCGCTCAAGACGACCAACTCGGCGCACGGTGGGCACAGCGCGCCGCACCACGCAGCGCGCGCTCGCGCCAAGCAGCGCGCCGGCGGCCTACACATCGACGTCCGAGTCGAACTCCTCCTCGAAGCTGTCGAGCAGGTCGGCATCGAGCCCATCATTTGCACAGTCAAAGACGGACATGATCCCGAGCTCGAAGATCCGCTTGCGCTGGAGCCGACGCCCGCCGAGCTGCTGGAGACGTACGCTCGGCTGGAGAGCGCGCGCAACGACATGCTCTCGAGCTGCGAGGTCAAACAAGAAGAGTTCCGCACCATCCTCCGGATCCGCGACACCGAGGCCAAGTCGCTCGGCGACCTCGTGCTCTCCATCTACGACGTCAAGCGGCGCAAGGCGCGGCGGGCGGCGGCCGGCCCCGACTCGCGATCGGCGCCACGGCCCGAGAAGCTCCCCACGGCTGTGCTCACCGAGCAGCTCTTCACCAAAGAGTTTGACTTTCTTGCTCCGTACTACGACGCCGACGCGCCGCCGCGAAACAAGCACGAAGCGCTGCAGATCAAGCGACAGTGCCTGCAGGACTTCCAGTCGCGGGTCCTCGAGCGGGCAGACATCATCCAGCGGCGGCTCGCCGAGCTCGACAAGGTGCTCCGCGACTCGCAGGATGCCTTCAACCGCCAAGTCGACACCTCGCCTGAGCAAAACGAGGAGTACACCGATACCATGGCCACCCGCATCTTCCAGATCAACGTCCTCGCCTCGCGGCTCAAGGAGCTCAAGGACACCCACAAGGACCGCTATGCAGAGCTCTCCCACAAGATCGAGACCGATCCACGACTGGCGCCCTTTTTTGCTACGCCTGCAGACTCTAATTTTTCTCTCCCGAACGTCGTCTCCGCCGCGCTCCGCAAGTAGCTTCCCCCCCTTTCTCCCCTCAACGCATGCGTGTCCACAAAAGAAGCCAAAAAACGCCAAAAAACCCCCCAAGCCAACTATTTTGGCATTGCAGATCTCATGGAACTTTCACGGCAAGGTTGTGTGTGGCAGGTGCGGCAAAAGAGAGGAGGTTACGGGGAACAGTCACTGGGCGAGAGCGTGGGGACAAGGAGAAGCAACACGTGACGCAAGTACGCGGAGTACGTCAACTATAAAAAGACACAAGCATTTGTTATGAGGGTTTACATAAGTGGTATGCAAGTCCGGTTTGTGGCTTCCCTACACCAACTTGTCATGGTTGCTCTCCTGCTCGCTTTTCCTTTGACTCTCGTTCGAGGGAACACCGACAATGAGCGTGCAGACGTTCTCGTTGGTCGCTCGTCCATGACTGATCTGTTGTCATTTGCCGGACGAACGCTCTCAATGTCGACGTTCAACACGTTCAACTCGGATGATACTCTGTCTACCATCAAGTCCTCCTCCTCCTCCTCCTCCTCGTCCTCGTCGTCCTCGTCATCGTCGTCATCGTCGTCATCGTCGTCTTCGCCGTTTGAGTCGCCATGGGACGCATCGTCACCAGCAACGTCGACATCGTCGTCGTCGTCGTCGCCGTCGCTGTCAGAGATGGCTTCGGGTTCTCGGACCATGGCGGAGCTCACGTTTTCCGACTCGGTTTGGCGGTATCGGCTGCTCGAGGAGAATCACGCTACCGCGGTGGAGCACATGGCTGGCTTGCATCATGACGTGGACTTGCCCATGCCGGACCTGGCGGAGAACGAGTATCTCACTGGCGGAGTTGCTGTGGAGATCTCATCGGCAGACACGTTTCTACAGGAACACTGCCCCCCGCAGCTGGCGGCAATCAACGTCAAGTGCGAGACGCTGCTGGGCGCGGCGCCAGCGGCGGTCTCGTTCCTTGTGCCGATGGCCAACATTCCCGAGTTTGGCACCGACTTGGTGCTCTCGCCGGCCCTAGTGGCTGCCATCTGGGACGGCACGGTAACAAAATGGTCGCATCCGAGCATTGCAGCGCACAACCCCGATCTAATCCTTCCCAATGCCACCATCGAGCTCTTTGTCTACGACGATCCAGTCGTGGAGCACGTTGTGGCCGAGCTCAAGCTACGGATCTTGCTGCAGGCTGCCAAGACGGGGGTCACCGACCCGCACCTCATCTACTCGACGCCCAACGAGCTCCATCGGGCCAGCGGCACGACGCGAGTGAACCACCGCAGCAACCACCCCGACGCGTCGATTCGAAGCGTGTCTGGGGCGGCTGAGGCTGGGCTGGAGGTGTTGCGAACGACGCATGCATTCTCGCTCATCACATCCGAGGCGTACAACCCGCATTGGTCACACGAAGTTCACGTTCCGCTCTTGCAGATGCCGCTGGGCAAGCCGACGCCGCTAGGCCATGGTTCGGTCCTGACGGCTTCCGAGTCGATGCATGTATCGGATCTCTCACCGCTCTACTCGACGACGCCGTTTTCCTGGCCACTCTCGTATTTAGAGTGGGTACTCTTTCCGCACGAGCTCGACAGCATGTCGCAGACGTACTGCCAAGCACTGGCCGACTCTGTTGTGGGAATGACGCACTTAATGGACAATCTGTTTGTGGCCGACAACGAGTGGCGGCTCGGCCATGTCGGACTTCCAGCGGCGATCCGCGAGCATTCGGTGACCAAGCTTGAGGATGTGCGATGCAACGGCAAGCTTGTGCTCCGGCACGCCCGGTTTGCGCGCGGCGGAGGTGAAACGGTTGCGCTTCCACTCCTTGAGGCATGGCTCGCGCTCTTCAACTCGCTCGCCCGCGCGCACGTGCGCTATGACGAGCACGGCGAAGTCGTCGATGCTCTGATGATCGATGAGAACGTGTTTGGCTGCACCGACCATGGCCTTACCGAAGCCGATGCTCTTGTCCACTCGGACGCGCTTGTCCTGCCGATGTCGGCGACATCGCTCGCTCTTCCGTACTCGATCGCGTACAAAGACGGTGCGCCGAACGGGCTGCCGACCATGGTACTCTCACGGAGCGTGCTCGCCGACATTTTCCTTGCGCGTGTCACGACCTGGGACGACGCGCAGATCAAGGCACTCAATCCAGTACTTGCGCCGTGGCTCCCCAACGCCACCATTTGCGTTTATGTTCTCGGCAAGCGATCAGGCGTGACCGGCATCCTTACACAGGCGCTCTCGTCGATGTCCGACGACTGGAAGGAGACGTATGGCGTGACCGAGTTTGTGCCGCCAGGGTTTTGGCCCGGCGAGTCTGGCGTCTCTGCTGGCTCGGCGTGCATTCGGCGCAAGGATACCGAGGTCGAGGTGGCACGTGCGCTCGGCGTGACCAAGAACACCCTCGGCTATCTCACGCTTTCGCTTGCTGACACCACCGGGCTTCACGAACTCTCGCTCATCAATCGAGCCGGCGCGACGATTCGACCGCTGGCAGGCAACGTGGCAGCCGCTATGGCTGTGGCACGCGATATGCCACCGATCTCGACGCTCCAGCCGTTTGTCAAGGTGCTGGCCGACTTGCCGGGCGAGTTCTCGTGGCCGCTGACGGGCTACAACTATCTTGTGATCGAGGACAAGAGACGCGACTCCCACTGTCGCGAGCGGCAGCTTGTGGCCGAGCTATACGAGTGGATTGTGATTTCCGACGACGCTCACGAGACGGCCGAGTCTTCGGGCTTTGTTGCCCTTGACAACGTGACGGCGGTGGAGGCGCTGGGCGTGCTCTCGCTCGCGGAGTGCGGCAGCTTGCTGCTGCTGGATCCGTGTCGGCGCGGCGGATGCGGGTCGCCTGGCAGAACGGCGACAACAATGGATCACATGCTGGTGGGCATTTTGGTCGGGCTGGCCTTGATCCTCTGCGTCGGCCTAGGCGGCGCGGTGTACTACATCTACACCCGCGACGTAGTTGTCAAGCTCGAGGTCGACAAAGATCTTGTGATTCCCCTCAGCGAGCTTGCTGTGTCGCGAACGCTTGGCACCGGCTCGTTCGGCACGGTGTACCTGGCGACGTGGCGTGGCTCGCCGATGGCGGTCAAGCACATGCACGGCATGGAAGGTGACAACGCGCGGCTTGCGGCGTTTGTGGACGAGGCGCAAGTCCTGCTCAAGCTGCGACACCCGCACATTGTGCTGTTCATGGGTATTGTCATTGATCCGGCCGGGCTGGTCATCGAGTTTGTGCCCAACGGCTCGCTCTACTCAATCCTCCACAACTACTCGTTCAATCTGGAGCTCAACCTGCTGATGTGGTGGGCGCACTGTGTGGCGCTCGGATTGAGCTTTCTGCAGCATGCCGGCGTGGTGCATCGGGACATGAAGTCGCTCAACGTGCTCCTTGACGCCGGGTGGGTGCCCAAGATCTGCGACTTTGGCCTCTCGTCGGTCAAAAAGGAGGCTGAAGCGTCAGAGAGTGCTGTCTCGCGCAAGTTACAGCGGCGGCGGGCGCGGCAGTTGCGGCGGCTGCGCAAAGCGCATCAGACGCCCTCGGGCTCGGACGGGTCGGGCTCGGGCGGGCACGACCCGAACCCGTTTGCAACGGTGGCGACAGCGGGCACAACGTCGACATCGGCTACCGTGATATCGGTCGACGCGGCGATGTCGCGCTCGTCGCAACTCTCTGCTGGACTCCTTGGCGGAGCTGGCGAGGGTAATCTGGGCTCGCTCCTGTGGACAGCACCTGAGGTACTCAACAACGGCGCCGAGGCGGCATCGGAGGCATCGGACGTGTATGCATTTGGCGTGACAGTGTGGGAGATGCTAACACGGTCGGCACCGTATGCGGGGCGTAATCCGGTAACAGTTGCGCTCGAGGTTTCGCTCGGTACGCTTCGGCCTGCGCTTTCACTTGTACCGACGTGGGCGCAGCATGTGGTCCCGCTCGTCGTCTCGTGTTGGGAGTCCGATGCAGCGGCGCGGCCCCAGTTTGATACGATTGTGGCGCGACTGGGCGCAATTTACGTGTCTGAGAACATTGTGTTGCCGACGACAACGGCCCTACCGACCGGCAAGGTGGTGGCGATCCGGGTCTCGTGCCCGGTGGGCAAGCAAGCGCTACTGGAAGACGCAGATCGTGCGCGCGACGTGCTACTCCTGTTCCACACGGCGCTCCAGGCGGCGGTCCGCGAGTCGTCGTCGGTCCTTGCGCAGGTGACCGTGGCCGACGCAGTGGTACTGTCGCAGGTGGCGGCGCAGATGGTGGTCTTTGCGGCGTCGATGACGATGGGCATGGCCGACCACGGCGGAGTGGTCCTTGCAGTTGCCGAAGGACACATCGAAGCGCAGGTGGCTGTGGGAGCGCTGACCACTGACAAGCAGCAGTCGTTCTCCGGTGATGCAGCGGCGGGCGTCTCGTTTGTGACAGCAAGTATCCGGGAGGCGCGAAAGGAGCACGGCGTGTTTATGGTTGACTCGCTGGTGTCCGACGTGGAGGGCGTGCTCGCGGCCGAGCACCAGAGCGCGGTCAAGGCTCATGTTGTGCCAACTCGGATCACGGGCGTGAGCCAGTTGGTGTTCCCTGATCACGAGATGCGGCTGATGGCGACCGAGGAGGGCGAGACTTCAGGCATGTACGAGTCTGGGCTGGGAATGGGCCGGCCGAGCTGCGCAGCGATGGCGGCAACAGGGGTATCGATGTCGGCAGGCGTGTCGGGTGTCTCGCGTGAGTTGTCGGACCTGTCTGTGGCATCTTTTACGACGGCACACGCTGGCTCGCTGGCGTCGCGGGCGGGCAAGATCGGTGGCAAGGCTGGGTTTGTGGGCGTGGTGGCGCTGTCTGAAGAAGGGTCGTCGTTTTTCATGCCTGTGGGCGAGATGCGCAACTTGGTGCAGCGCGGCATGGTGATGGGCATGACGGCGTACACCCAGTCTGTGGTCTCGACGCTTGCCGGATCGCGAGTGTTTGTCAAGATCTTGCTCGAGCAGAGCCTCTCGCCCGAGGCGCAGGTAGCGTTTGCATGCGGAATGGCGAACATGCTGCAGATGTCGCGGACGGCCGGCGACAACGTGATTGCCGGGCCGCAAACCATCTGCGTCTTCAAGCCGTTCATCGCCGTCGTGCTCCCGTACTACAAGCACGGCTCTGTCCGCGACATGCTTGAGCTGGGAACTGGGACGTCCGAGATGATGAGGTCGATTGTGGTAGGGACGGCGCAGCACCTTGCGCAGCTGCACGCCGCCCGGCTGGTTCACGGGGCCATCAAGCCATCGAACGTCATGCTCTGCGACTCGTCGGCGAGGCGGGTCATCCTCACGGACGCCGGCACCACCGATATCAAGACCGGGATCGCCACAATGACCATGTCGCCGAACGTCTCGTTCATGTCGCCCGAGGAGCTTGGCGGGGAGACTGTTGGCCCAGCGTCGGACGTATTTTCGTTTGCGTCGATGGTGTACGAGATGGTGACCTGCGACTCGCCGTTTACTGGCTCATCCGCTATGGAGGTTGCCCACAAGATCCGCTGCGTCGAGCTCCCGCCGCTCGACGACGTCCTGGCCTCGGCCAAACTCATCCGCATCCTCCGCTCCTGCTGGCTCGAGTGCCCTCTGGATCGCGTCCACTCGGACACGCTCGCAGACCTTGTCCGCGGCCTGCAAGACAGTGACTTTGAGTGCTTGTAAAGCGCAGCAGTGTGATCAAGTAGAGGGGGCCCGCACCCTGACCGAGCCGTGCCCTTGCTTGTCACTGCTGGTGTGGCGGCGGGCGGCAAACGGTGGTGAGAGCGAGCACATCTCTTCACAGGCGAAAGGCCGAGGGTGATGTCGTTCCATGGAGGATCACCATCACGATTCAACTCGAATGGGCTGTATGAAGCACTCGAACGGTATGGTTATGATTGCCCATGGTAGATGGGTGAATATGGCTGGTAGTGACCAATGGCTGTGGCTGTGGGGCTGTGGGGCTGTGGCAGTGGTGCTGTGGCAGTGGCTGTGGGTCAGCGGGTGAGCGAGTGGGTGGCTGCCGTTGGCGCGCAAAGTGAGTCAACGGGCGGTGGCGGTGTTCGGCATGCTGTGCGCGGGGCGAGCGGGTATGAGGGATAGACTTGTAGTACAAAGCTGTAACTGAGTATACTTACGTATGTATGGTATGGGTATATGTGTGTCAAATATGGTGGTTGTAATGGTTGCGTATCGTTCTGTCGAGGTGGTGATAGCTCGCCGCGAAAGGTCGGCGGGGGACAAGGTGCGGAGAGGCGGTACTCTGGCGCTGATGTCGAGGACATTGTCTCGTCATCCAAGGTATTCCCTGGCATGAATTCCTCGAGGAGCATGGGGGAACGGAGGAAGTCAAGGGATTATGGCTTGGGTCAAGGTACTTCCATCGGTGGTGGTTTGGCCTCGGGATCGCTTGGTGGAGGTGCTTCCTCTTTTGCTGGTCATGCAGGTGGTGCGCCCATTGTGGGTAACGTCTTCCCGCCGAGTTATAACTACTACGTGGGAGTCTGGCGGCGGACGCCGTATGATGTGCTTCGATCTGAGCCGATGTGTCTCAACGGTGCGCGTGGCGGAGCTCACATCTCGTCGTACGATACCGATGTGGGCCAGTTGTGGCGCTTCCACGCGAGCCAGATGCACGCCAATGGGTTCTACCTCGAGGCGTTGGACGTGGGCGAGAACAGGTTCCTGGCCGGTGATCTGGCTATGGTCAGCGACCGCGAGGAGGCCGGCCTGTGGTTCTTTGAGTTCACCACGCCGTTTCGCGGCGGAAAGAACGACGTCGCCATCAAGGTCTTTAATGAGACCGGCCTGCTCCTCTGCTCGGAGCCGCTCAACGGGCGGGCCATACTCATGTCGGACAAGGAGGCATCGGCTCGCGAGAACGACGGTGCGTGGGTGTACAACAACGCGTGGGAGGTGACGCCCGACGTCGACGATGTCGAGGTCGACATGTTCCTGGAAAAGTACCTGACCCAGGAGGACGAGCTCGACAAGTTTATCGCCCAGCTGTGAGCGTCCGGGTAAACAGAGAGGCTACTCGGTGGTGGCGCCGACCTCGCGGAAGGTGTCCGAGGCGATAATAAAGACAGCCTTGGGCTTGGACGTGTCCTGTACGAGAAGGAAGGTCTGGGAGAAGGTCTTGATGACGTTCTTGCCGTAGTCAATCTCCCCTGCGACCGCAACGAGGATGTTGGCCATGGCGGTGTTGCCGTCTGAGCCGGGCAGGACGCCCGGAACAGGTTGACAGTCGACCGATGTGGTGGAGAACTTTGCCACTGGCAGCGACGACGAGAAGAACGCCTGCAAGCTCGAGGCCGGGACAGGGAATCCATTCCACACCACCACTGCTGCCGGCCCGTAGAAGTGATGCATCTCTGCCTTGGCCGAGTTGAGCACATCGTAGTATTGCTATCGTTCCGCTCCCCCGTGTAATCGGTGCGCGATGTTCGTCCGGTTGGTGTCCGTCCGATCCGTAGCGGTGCGTGGTGCCCGTCGGTGTGATTAGCGCCCGTGCAATCGGTGGTTGAGCAAGGATGCGTGAGACATGTGTGAGTGATTGCATGAGAGAGGGATGAGAGGGTGCCCCTCTCTCTACGCCTGTCCCCGTCCCTGTCTCTCTCCCGCCCTCTACCTCTGTCCGCCAGCGGTAATGATAGCCAGACCATCCATGGACCACACTCTCGACAGCCACCGAGACTACATCCACATCATCATCATCATCATCCCTCAAACACCACACACTACACACACCATCGATATACTCCAATGACTATGGTATGCCTTGCTGCCCCCCCGCCGCATCATCAGAACCGATGGCGTCGAGGTGGCCAGGCCATCACAGCAAGTCGCCCTCTCCCTCCCGCCCCCCCCCCCCACCACACACATCCATAGAGAGACACAGACAGATGGTCCATACCGAGACAAAGCGCTCTCCACTGCGGACGGTAAAGTCGGTCAGTGCCTTGTTGCCCTGCACAACAGCCATGCTGGGGCGTCAAAGAGAGGTGTCGTTGACGAGGGCCATCGGACGGCTTGGCGGCTTGGCAGCAGCGTGCTGGCGTGGGGGGGAGGGGGGGGGGGGGCTGGTTGCGGACGCGGCTCGTGCAGGAAGTTGGTGACTCTGATTGAGCTGATTGTCGGAATGTTTATAGTACAACACATGGAGAGGTTGTGGTTGAGATGTTGTAGTCATCGCGTGTATAGTGGTCATGGTAGAGGGCGTCAAAGATAGGGGTGGACCTGAGCCAGGTGACGAGTTGACGGCTTGACGGCGCGCGGGTGCTTGTTGCGGCGGCGGCTCGGAGACACTGTCATGACGGGACGGATCAAATCAAACCAGCACGGTGGATACATCATGATGTTGTGCTTCTTCTCTAGCTTTGACATGGCGATGATATAGATGGTTCTCTCGCCCAAGCCCAGTGCGTACCCCGTGCGCCACACAGAGACCATGCGACCACGGGCTGGGAAGACCAGCCACTCACTGATCACACAATGCTCATCAAACCACAGTCATCACCTTCTTTCTCCCTCTCTAGTACACTCGATCATACCATTGATGGTGGTAGATGAGCCAGATCATGCGTGCTGTGACTGTGAGGGGACCTAGAGTGAGTGAGGAGGCGACGAAGCGGGGGGCGGGGGGGGGGGGCGGGGGGAGGGGCGGGGGGGGGGGGAGGGACTCGGGCGACACGGCGACACACGGCGACAGACGGCGACAGACGGCGACAGACGGCGACACACGGCGAGACGGCTCAAGAGAGCGACAAAGGCGGGCAGTATGGGTACGGGTAGGGGAGCAACACTCGAGTCTGAGTGGGAGTCAACTACAATGAGCATGAGCAATGGTCTACGGAGGGTGATGGCGGTGCTGGAAGCACTGGGGTCGGTTATGGGCGGCGGTGGTGGTGGTGGCGGCGGTGACGGTGGTGGTGGTGGTGGGAGGGGGACGGTCGAGGTGGACGAGGTGCTGGAGGAGGCGAGCAAGCGGTATGAGGAAGAGTTTGGTCATGTTGTGCTTCCTTCTCAGCTGACTGGATGTGGTGGTCGGACAAAGGTGGTCTTTGTTGCTCTGGATGCTCTGGCGGTGTTGGCTGATGAGCTCGGTCCTGGTCTGGCGACACTGGATGAGGTCGCCTTGAGCGACAAGGCCAAGATCAGGACAGTGGTGGAGATGGTTGTTCTCTGGGGCATTGCTGTTCATCTCTTGCCAGGGGTGGGAATGCCGCCTCAAGCGCGGTCATCGGCTTTGGCTTCGCTCGCCAACGCGCCGTCGTTCTCGAGAAGCTCACTCGCTGTCGTCACATACTCTCCCAGCGAGCTGTTTGTCGTGCTGGAGCGATTGGTCGGCCTCGGTGGCTTTGGCTCAGATGCCATGCCCGAGCTAACGGTGGAGAACACCAACGAGATTCTCATCTCACTCCTTGCGCAGCACGCGGTTGATCTGGTCGCCGGCTACCTGCAGCTTGCGCACGCACCGGCGGCGGCGTCGGCGGCGTTGGCAGCGTCAGCAACGGCGACGGCGTCATTTACTTCGCCGGGTGCTATCGGCGCAGCAGCGGTGGCGGCAGCAGCAGCGGCGACTCCTGACACCGCACTGAGCGTGCAGGATGCGGCGCGTGCAGAGGCACGGGCGCACTGGCTGTTGGCGTCTGTCCAGCCGGACGTGGCGCTCGAGGTGGGGATGATCCTCCTCGGGTCGCGGATGCGGCGGTCGCCGCGGTGGCTGGTTCCGATTGCGCGGCGGGTGCTGAGTGATGCGTTGCTTGCCCGCGGCGGGGTCCACGCGCTCCTTTGCCAGATGCTCGACCGCGGCGACGAGTCCGACTACGACGCGGCGACAGTGGGCCGAGCGGTGCGACACCTTAGCCGCGTGCCATCGACTGTGCCGCGAGCGACGTATCTGGCGCGGGTCGGGGTCCAGCTGCTGGGCATTCTGGCGTCGGCAGTGGCATCAGCCCGTGACGGCAAGATTGAGTCGCCGGCGGTGACCCGCGCCGCGGTGCTGACGGTCCACATGCTGCTTGCAGCGCACCCGGTGGCGATGAAGGAACATTTTCTCCGCCCACTCTTTGCACCTTTCTTCCCGCTCTTTGCAGCGCCTGACGAAGCCGAGTCGCTGCTTGCGGTCCCGTGCGAGGCCGAGGCGTACGGAAGCGAGCCTCCTGAAGCCGGAGATGGGCTTCAGGTCGACGATGCGGTGCGCGAGGTGGTGCCGGCGTGGCGGGTGGCGCATCTTGTGGGGATTCTGCACCTGGTGACAGCCTCGGCCACACCACTGCCGGCACGCGCGGCGGAGGCGCTGGCCTTTGGCGTCCCGCTTGTCTTTGCGCTGCTGGTGACGGCGACGGCGACCAAATCGTTCATGCGGGCGCGGATTGTGTCAACACTCGCTGGGCTGGCGCGTTGCAACGAAGCGACGGTCTCGGACGCGTTTCTTCAGCTCATTACTGCGCCAAACGTGCCGGGCCTCTCTGCGCAGGTGGGGCGGACGGTGTCCTGGTTTGCGCCGGCTGACGGCGGGGCGCTCGAGGTGCGGGCGCTCTCCTTGGACACGCCGGGTCTTTCGTTTGAGAGGTTTGCCGAGCTTGTGCCTGCGCGGTCGATCGAGGGTGAGGCGCAGGTGCTGCTAGACCTGCTCAAGGTGCTGCCGCGCGACTGCGGACTGCCATCTGCGTTGTTTTTCGGCCTCCTCGACGCGTTTGCTGGCGTGCGGGCGGAGCAGACGACCGAGGCAGGTGCCCGCGACGCCGCCATTGCAGCGCAGCTGGAGGCTGAGCTGGAGGCCAAGCTGGAGGCGGCGTCGCAATCAAGGGTGCGGGTGCGGGCAGAAGAGGCGCCTGCACCAAGTGTGGGCCAGATGGAGGCAGCCGCGAGGGCAGAGCTGCTCCGCGAGCAGCGGATGCGGGTCCTGCACATGCTCGCGGTGCTGGCAGACGAGCTGCCGATTGCAGCACTCATCGGGTCGGATGTGGACAAGATGCTCCGGCTTGCGCTGGCACTGCTCAAGTCCGAGGCGGAGGAAACGCTTGGGCTTGTGCTGCAGCTTGTCGAGTATGTGGTGACCGGGCGGGTGGCTATGACGTCGCAGGCGGAGGCAGTGACGCTGGAAGCGCTTGCTCCCGAGCTGGAGCGCCTAAGCAAGGCGAGCGGGGTGGTGGCGGCGATCCGCGAGTCTGCGACTCGGCTGCGGGTGCTCATTGTGTCGCGCGATCCCGCGTGGGCGAGGACAGCTACCGCAGGCAGCAGCGAGGGCGAGGTGGACGAGCAAGGCGTTGGCGGACGAGGCCGTGTGAGCGCGCGGCTGCGGGATGCGCTCAAGGCGCTGAGCGATCCACTGCTCCCTGTCCGAGCGGCCGGACTTGTCCAGCTCCGCAAGATTGTGCAGGGTGGGCTGTCAGCAGGCCATCTGGGCGAGGTGAAACGGATCTTCGAGTCGCAGCTAAGCGACGATGACTCGTTTGTGTTTATGGCAGCTGTGGAGGGCCTTGCGGCGGTGGTGGACGCGGCGCCGTCGCTGTTCCTCGACGATCTCATCCGAGCGTACGGCTCGGCGAGCCAGAGTGAGCAGCACCGGCTGAAGCTGGGCGAGGCGCTGCTGCGGGTGGCACTGATGGCGGGCGACCTGCTTCCGGAGCATGCACCGCGAATGGTGCGTGCGTTTCTGGCGCAAGCCGGCGATGAGAACGAGCAGGTTCGCGCGTCGGCGCTGTCGAATCTCGCGACGCTCGCAGGGGCTTCGCCGGTGCCTGCGGCGGTGCGGCGGTGCCTGGAAGAGCTTGTGGTCGGCGTGTCTGCGCTCTTGCTCCGCGACGAGAGCACAAGCGTTCGGCGGGCGGCGGCGTTTGTCAGCGTGCTGCTGATTGAGGGCCTGGGGTTGGAGGCGACGCAAGTCGGCAGCGTGATGCGCGACGTGCGGCACGCGCTCACGGTGGCTGCGCGCGACGATGCCGACGAGGTTGTTCGCGGGCATGCCGAGCGGGGGTTGGAGCGGCTGCGAAGCGTGGTGCGCGAGGCCGTGGTGGGGAGCAGGAGCAGTGGGCGGCAGCACTTTCTGGAGATTCTGTAAAAGGATGATGACATGTGGGCGATGTGCGGCGGCGGCGACAACGACGACGACGACGACGGCAAAAGCACGCTCCTCGAAGCCGTCGAGCTTTGTGCAGGTGGCGATGGTGCTGATGGTGCTGATGGCAATGGTCATGTCTGCCTCTGCGGTCTTTGTGGCCAACGACTATCCCGTCGTGCCAGACGTGCCTGTCGAGTCCCCGGCCCTGCTCTCGCACAAGTTTGAGCATGACCAGTACCGCGAGCTGGTCAAGGACACGGTTCTGCTGTTGGTTGGCTGGCTGGCTGGCGGCGGCTGCAGAGTGGGATGGGGAGAGGACTTTATCGCGTACTGTGTTGTTCACTTTGAGGCGCGCGACAACGCGCCCGAACGACCGCACGGTGATAGTTAGGACGAGGTGCCCGCGGCAGCCGGGGCGTCGGAGACCTTGCGGGCAATAAAGAAGAGCATGGGGGTGAAGAGCTCCTGCTCGCCGCCGGCGAGGAGGCCCTCGGAGGCGCGGATGAGGATCTCGTGGGTCTTGACGGAGCCCTTGGGGGAGAGGCCGAGGGTCTCGAGGACGTTGACGAGGGCGTGGGAGCACCACTTGCCGACCTTTGTGAGGCGGAAGCGCGAGAGCGAGTACGAGCCCTGCATGTCGTAGTACCAGGGGATGGGGTTCTCCGGGGTGGTGGGAGCGAGGTCGACAAACTCGACGATCTCGTAGCCCGAGTCGATGAGGGCCTGGCGGACGTCCTCCGAGGTGATGATGTCTGGGAGGCCGTTGCCGATGGCGATGTCGTGCTTGATCTTGTTGTGGGCCGGGTTGTTCGGGTCGTACTTGTCAGTCATGGTCCACTCGTAGCCGCCAAACAGGCCGCCGTCCTTGAGGATGCGGTTGATCTCCGAGTAGCAGGCGACGCGGTCCGGGGCATGGCAAGTGGCCTCGATCTCGTAGACGGCGTCGTAGGAGGCGTCCTCGACGGGGATGTGCATAAAGTCAGCCTTGACAAAGCCACAGCGGCCGGCAAGGCCGGCCTCGGCAACCAGCTTCTGGCCACGCGAGATCTGGTACGCGTTGTTGTTGAGGCCAGTCAGGTTTGCGCCCGAGAAGCGAGCGATGGAGATCATGGGACCGCCGACACCGCAGCCGACGTCGAGGACGTCCATGCCCGGCTTGAGGCCGAGATGAGAAGAAAGGTAGTGCTCGTGGCGGGCGACCGAGGCCGTCAGGGTCTCGCCGACAAAGCGAGTGCCAAAGTGGAAGCTCTGGCCCCAGCCCCACTCGTAAAAGTCGGTAGCGAGGTCGTAGTACGAGTTGACGACGGTGGTGTACGACTCGAGGCGAGAGGTGGCATCCTGCGAGTCGAACATCTGCTCGTAGGAAGAAGCCACAGCAGCCACAGCAGACTCATCCATGGAAGACCGGTTCATGCCAAGCAGCGAGGCCGACTGGTGTCATTTTCAGCATGGCCATATATGACCGATGATAGATGTGAGTGGGCAGGCGGTGAGAGGGGTCTTTTGGCGGAGCGGCGCGGAAAAACAAACCGCTGCCATGCGATCCCAGGCGCAACGGGTTGGGTTGGGTGTGTGTGGTGGGGGGGTTGGGGTTGGGTGTGTGTGGGGGGTATGGGTATGGGAGATAGAGGGGGAAAGAGGAAGGGTGTTGTGAAGGACGTGTGTGATGTGTGTGTGCCTTGTGTGTGGGGAGTGTTGGGGTGTAGCGAGTGGTAGAGGGTGGGAAAGGGGCGCAACGTGGCAGAGGGGGGGATGGCAGGCGGAGGCGGAGGCGGAGGGACGGGGGGACGGGGGGCGGGGGGGGGGGGTATGGGCATACCTTGTGGCGTGACTTGAGGGTCTTGTAGAGGAAGGCGACGACACCGATGATGATAAGCTTCTTGAGAGCAGAAGCACCAAGGAAGGCATTGATGAGGGAGGAAATAACACCCTTGATGATAGCACCAGGAGCGGTGACAATGAGCTTGAAGAAGAGCTTGAACTTCTGGCCGGTGCTGATGCCCATGGTTTGGAGAGAATGAAAGTGAGAGAGATGGTGGATGAAAATTCGGTCACTTTGGCAAACGGATGCCACCTCGCATACTCGCAGACCCAGATCGCCATCTTCTGTTCCGCCATGTATGGTTTCTCTCGAACCGTTGACACCGACGACTGAGACGTTGTTCGCACCGATAAGCGCGTCAATGACCGCAGCGCGAGTGTCAGGGAGCGGGTAGTACTCGGATGGGTTAGGTGGCGTGTGGCATGGGTGAGGGGCGGAGGGGTGAACTGGGAACAATGGCCTGGATGCGGTCGGCAAGATCGTCGACCATGTCAACCACGCTGTCGCGAGCCGGGGAGTACGGAGCGAGGCCGCGCTCGAGGAGGGCGTAGAGAGTGCCGATGCGGGCGACTTTGAGCTCGGGCGTGAGTTCTATCGTGTTCCCT
>NW_013657604.1:0-1391 GCF_000142905.1 Thecamonas trahens ATCC 50062
GCGCGCTGCTAGCCAGTGGTATGTGCCGGATGGCGTTCACAACGAATTTCGATCCGGTTGTAGAAAAGGCTGTCGCTGAGATATCCGGAAAGACGTTGTCAGCCTATCACCTCGAAGGTCCTCAGAATGCTGTGTCGGCGCTCAACAATGAACAGTATCCGATCTATTGCAAGCTACACGGTGATTTTCAGTATGACAGCATAAAGAACCTGCCATCTGATCTGGCAACGCAAAATGAAGAGCTCTCGAAGTGCATGGCCATAGCCGGTTCAAGGTTCGGCTTTGTCGTTGCAGGGTATTCCGGGCGCGATGAGAGTGTAATGGCTTTGTTACGGGCCATAGTGGAAGCTCCTAACCCATTCCCGCACGGCCTCTACTGGTTGAAGATGAGGAGATCGAAACCCCTAGATAGCGTCACCGCGCTCATGAGGAACGCCAAAGCTGCCGGAGTTCGTGCCGAGTTCGTTGACATCGATACCTACGACACCGTGATGCTCCGGCTGTGGCGTAATCTTCCCGATAAGCCGGATGAGCTTGATGCGAAGGTGCGAAAAGGTCGCGTTGAAAGAGTTCAGATCACAATACCAGCTCCGGAGGGTGGCAAGCCTGTTCTACGCTTCAATGGGCTGCCGATGATACAGGTCCCGACGACCTGCACCAAGGTGAAGCTGAAATCTGCCACAAGCTGGGAGGCTATTGCCGAGCTCAAACGAAAGCCGGAGACGGGCGCAGTTCTCACTTTTGACGGCGACGTCATGGCTTGGGGCAAACCAGACGATATTAAAGACAGCTTCGGAACGGATTTCCTCGACCAAAGCGAGATGACATTCGATCCGGATTGGCGAACAGGATCGCGACTTCACATCAAGAACTTTCTCGAAGAGGGTTTAGGGTGGGCACTTTGCCGCGAACGGCCGCTGCTCCAACGTCGCCAGAGGTCTGGGGTTTCCTTGATCGTTGATCACAAGGCTCAGAATGTAGGCATTTTGGAGGACTTGTACCGCGAGGTCGGCAAGGTCACCGGGCTAGTACCAGGGCTTTCCCTGCCAGCGACCGAAGAGCACAACGCTGTCCATCAAGTGCATTTCGCCGAGGCGGTTCACCTCTCGCTTAGTTATGCTGACGAGCGACTCTGGTTGCTCTTGAAACCCGACGTTTGGATATGGCCGACATTTGCGCGTCAGCATGCAACGCAGTTTTTAGACAGACGCAAAGCGGAACGACGGAACGACAAGCACGACCATCTGCTTTCTGCCTGGATTGGTATATTGTCCAATCATGCCGGGAGGAATGTTGAGGTGACCGTCTCTCCCTTTGAGGACGGTGTTGATTATGCAAATCCGGTTTTTGGCTTCTCAACACAGACACCTTGAGGCGCCCTTAGCGCCTAG
>NW_013657604.1:1491-7253 GCF_000142905.1 Thecamonas trahens ATCC 50062
CGAATGGTTTGAAGAAGGGTAGGAAATGACCAATGCGCTGCCGGCATATGCGGTCTCTCTCGAACCTGAGCTGATCTTTCACGGTGGGAAGACAGATCGTCATCCCCTACGCGGGCTGATCAATCACGGTCCTTTCAGTCTACGGTTCGGCGCACCATCAGTGGTTCGATTTGCCGTGATTGCCCCTTACGCGGATATGGCTCGGATTGATGGGTTGGTCCGGGAGCTGAGATCATCAGCACAGCCGAAAGAAGCACCGGCCTATTATCCGGAATATCCAGGCTTTGAAGCACTGATGCGCACGCCAATCGCTGATATCGAAGACGCTATGCGTTTCGCATTACCGGACGAACTGGACCGACTTGCGACTGCTAGGAACAGAATGGGGTTGGCGCAGTCGTTGCTCAATGAGGTGATCAAACTGCGAGCAGAGCGCCATCGCTTTGATGTCGCGTTGGTCTACCTGCCACGCTCCTGGAGCGATTGCTTTGAGGGCGAGAGCTTCAACTTGCACCACTTCATCAAGGCCTATTGTGCCCCCACTGGTATTCCAATCCAGATTCTGAACCAAGAGAGTTTTGATCGATCATGTAGGGCCAATGTAATGTGGGGGCTGTCTGTAGCGCTGTTTGCCAAGGCCCGCGGCGAGCCATGGAAACTCACTGGACTGGACCCGCAAGAAGCCTTCATTGGTATCAGCTATGCTACACGCCGGAAAACCGATGGTACCGGACAGGAATATACGACATGTTGCAGCCAAGTGTTTGATCCAGATGGAACGGGGTTTCAGTTTGTCGCTTATGACGCCAAGGAGTTCACGGAGGACCGCCGACACAATCCGTATTTGTCATATTATGAAATGCAGTCCGTGCTCGCAAAGAGCTTACACGTCTATCAATCTGGCCATGTCGGCCGGACGCCCAAGAAGATAACAATCCATAAGAACACGGAGTTCAAAGAGGAGGAGATCGAGGCGGCGCTAGACAGTTTCAACGAAGGCACTGAGGTCGAACTCGTGCAGGTCGTTCAATCCACCGATTGGACTGGCCTGAGATATACTTCAGGAAGACAAGCGCAGTACGGCAACCCTGCTGAACCGCCCAAGCCACACAACTATCCCGTCGAGAGAGGGACATACGTTCCTATTTCTCCATCGGAGGCATTGGCTTGGTCGCAGGGAAGCGTTACCCGTGTTCAGCTCAAGAACCCTAACTACAACATCTACAAAGAGGGCGCACTCAAACCGACACCATCGCCGCTCTTATTACGCCGGTTTTCTGGCTCAGGCGGGTGGCATGAAACAGTTAACGGCATTCTCGCGCTGACCAAAATGGATTGGAACAACAACACTTTGTATAAGAAGCTGCCAGTGACAATGGTTTATTCGGGTCGCTTCGCGGAGATTATTCAGCAAAACCCCGAGCTGGTGGATCAAGTCTTTGATTTCCGTTGCTTCATGTGAAGGCGGCTAAAGGTGTCATATCAATATTCAACTTTGGAGTTTGAATTTCTGTCTCTCTGGATACACGATCTAGCAAAAATGGTTGATCATTCAAATAACCTTCTCGCGCCTAGATTAGCGTTTCAACGTGTAGTCAGTTAGATTGAATTCGCTGCAGTAGAGCAGTCATTATACATAGTAGAGGATGGTACACATGGTTGGAACGGGCCCATTGAGGCATCTAAGTGTATTCTCTATTGCCCGACAGGTCGCGTGCCCTGCAAGCTATTTTGATAAGACACAAGCCGCTCCAGACAGAGAACATTACCAAATTACGATACCAATATAGAATGCACACAAGAGTAATGATGTTTTCTACTGAAAGAGCCTATTTCTTGACATTTATTGATTTTCTTGGATTATTTTTTTGCTTCACGAAATAAATGGGCCACCTCTCTGCCTGCCAATAGTCCATGATACCGTATTCCCGTCACGCATAATCCCTGATACCTGCTTGCCAAGCTGACGCTCCAGCACAGCCCGCCACGGAACAAGCGTAAACTCCCGGCTTTTCTCAATGAGCGCATATTTCCCGCTGGCAAGTTCGACCGAACGCCGTAATGTTCCCTCCACGCGCTCGCCAGAACCGGTCTCGACATAGGTCAAACCGAGTTCTCTCGAAAGCTGTCGGGCCATACGTGCCAGTTCCCGACGTTGTAATGTATTGATCAGATCGGAACGATAGATGATCCGGTCCTGCTCCTGACGCGCCAGTCCTTCGGAAATTAGCCATTGCCGACGTCGGGCCTGAGCATCTCGCACTTCGCGACCAAAACCGGCATCCCGAACAGATAATGAGTCTGAACCCACCAGCTCACGATCCAGCCAGGTCGCTCCGTCACTTTCCAGTTGCTGCTCAAGCGACAGATGGGATAGTTGCCGGATGATCACCGGCGAGGATTTGCCGCGCTCCCGTTCATATTCAACTGCCCGGTCGAGATGATCGGGTGCAATGATCCATGTGCCATCCGGTTCACGTTGGACACCTTGGGTTAAGCGGCGCATGGCTTCCAGCCGCCGAACATGGGCTCTGGCATATTCCTCCGTCGCTGTCGGATCATGTTCCAAATGCACGTCGATGCTGTAACGCCCGCCATTCTCCCGGGCGATATCGGCCACCGTGCGATCAACTTTCCGGGGCTGGATGTCTCTTGGCGAGATATGAACGATGCTGTCTTCTGGAACCGGCTCGGTCGCTTCCCCTTTGCCGATCTCGACATAACGGATATTGCCATCCACCCCGTCGACGATCAGGTAATGCCGATCGTTCAGTTCATCTGCCAGACCGCGTGTGACGACACGACCGACGATAGGCTGTTGGTCCAATTCACTTCTTGCATCAATCACAAAATCGGCGGGGCTACGGGCAATCTCCCGACGCTTCATTTCCCGGTGCAGGGTCTTGATGATGTCATCGCGTTCGCCCATCCGGGATAATGTTGCTTCCAGACCTTGCTCAAGTCGCCACTGACCGGGGATTATCTCCTCGGCCAGTCCAAGACGCCTGAGCTTTTGCAAGCGTCCTGCCCGCAGGCTCTGACGAAAGGCATCTTTATCTGCTGCACTGACAATCCGATCCTCGCCGATCTGACGCAGCAGGTTACGGTCAATGCTGGTCAAGCGATCCTGATCGATTTCACGCCGCAACCGGTTTTCAATTTCCAGATCGGTGCGCGGTCCGAGATCGAGGCTGACAATCTCTGCCGCCCGTTCCCGCATGCCGCGTGCCATGTAGTTGCGGGCAATAACCAGATCGCGCTCCTGATCATCCTTGCCGCGCACGAGAATATGGCTGTGCGGATGGCCGGTATTGAAATGATCGACCGCGACCCAGTCGAGTGTCGTGCCCAGATCGATTTCCATCTGCCTCATCAGCCGCCGGGTCACGGGTTTGAGATCGGCATATTCTGCACCATCCTCGGCCGAGACGATAAAGCGGAACTGATGCCGATCACCATCGGCCCGTTCAAGAAACGCCTTGCCATCCGCCCGATCCTGATCGGCGCTGTAAAGCTCGCCGGGCAAACCTTCTCTTGTAACGCCGTCGCGCTGGATATAGCGCAGATGCGCCCGTGCACCCTGCATGCCTTTCCCGGTCAACCGGACAATCCGTGATTTGATAATCACCAGACGCTGCCGAAAAGCGGCATAGTGATCACGACTGGCGAGAACCTGCCCGGCCCCGCTCGCACGTCCCAACCGGCTGCCGGTAAAACGGGACCGGCCCAAACGCCGAAATCCCCCTGCCCGATTGGTCGCTGCCAGCACTCGATGCAGGAACTTGCGCCCACCCTTGCCGCCACGCGAGCGGATCTTGCCAAGCTTGGGTTTGAAGACATCGTCAGCCATTGTGTTCTCCACGACCTTTCAGCAACATTTGGCACCGGAAAAAGCATGGGTTTCCAAGGGATAACACCGATGATGGCACCATCCCCACCCGCCTTGGCACTATCTTTGATCCTGAAAAAAAGATGTGCAGACAAAGACTTGAGGGCATCGAGGCAACGCGATGGTGCCGTTCTTTTATCTTGCCCTACCGGGCTTCTGAGCCACCTACCGTCCCTCCTGCGATCACCTGCGATCTCTCACTGAACCTCGGCTCGGGCAACGGGTCGCGCACCGGCCAGGATCACCACACAAAGAAGTCGGGAGCGGCACTTGGCGGTACCGCTCCCAGGGTGGCTCATGGCATCATCCGCCGCCCGCGAAGAACGCCTGATCGGCGCTCTCGAAGCTCTCGAAATGCCGCAGACCGAGCATCCAGTGGACATGCCGATCGGCATCGATGAGGCACGTCGCGACGTAGTAGCGGGCGCGGAAGTAGCCGAGAATCGCCACCCGCTCGAACGTCTCGTCTTCGTCGTCGAGGCTCTCCCAGGCGCCGAGATTCATCTCCGCGATGCGTCCGTCCCAGTGGAAATCGGCCCGCTCGGCGGCGATAAAATGCTCGATAACGGCGTCAATTCCGTCGCTGCCGAACTCGGCGGTCAAGTCGCGGCGGAGCTGCGGGAAGCGGTCGAACGCGGCGTGCGGATGCGTGTGAAGCGTGGTCATCGGAACCTCCATCGTTGCTGTCCTCCTCATCGAGGACAGCTCCCGCCATCGGCCGGCGAAGCGGCCGTCAAGGACGCCGGAGGCGCCGCGCCAGCGGGGCGCGGGGGAGCCGAAATGCGGAGCGGAGCGCCAGCGCAGCGGAGCATTTTGGGGGGACCGCGCATCCTTGACGGCCGCTTCGTCCTGGCTGGTACGCTGGGATAACCGAGACGAGGTTCTCTCTCTCCGACAGGGCACCGTCCGTGCCGCCGCGGCTCATCGGTCTCTGTCCGGGACGGTGCGCAAGGGCACGAACAGGTTCCCCGAGGCCGGCGCCGCCAAGGGTTTGTGACCGCCCGCGACTGTCGTGCGCAGAGGAAAGAAGAGACGCCGATCCGGAAGGACGATCCCATCGATGCTGGTTGTCAAGCGGGTCGGATCAAGTCGCGCGAGGAATAGACGCGTCTCGCGCGGTAACGGTCGCCCGTCAGTCAGATGCTCCTGGTATCGCCTGGGCCCGGCGTTGTAGGCGGCGAACAGACCCGGGAATCCGAAGCGTTCGTAGAGGGCGCGGAGGTAGGCGGTCCCGGCCAGAATGTTGTCGCTCGGATCGTGCGGATCGTGACCAAGGCCATTTCGCCGGCGCATCTCGTCGTAGGTGTCAGGCATCACCTGCATGAGGCCCATGGCACCGGCGGATGAAGTGATCGGACGGCCGTTGAGCATGGTTCGCCCGGCGCTTTCGGCCTGGATGACCGCGCGTATCCAGAGTGCCGGGACGGCGAACCGGGCGGAGGCCCCGGCGATGAACGGCTCCCAGCGGTCGAGCCGCTGCTTGATGGCGGCCGGTTCGGCGACGGCGGAGGACGGGCACGCCAGCGTCGCGACGGCAACCATGCCCAGCACCCGGACGGTCATTCGGTCCATAGCGGCACGAGCCTCCCAATGATCGTGGCGCACCGCACCGGCCCGAAATACCGGCTGTCGAATGAGCCGCGGACATGTGCCATCAGCAGGAAGACCTCGTCGGCGGCGAGCGTGCGACAGCCGGTCCAGCGCGGCAGCACACGGCCGAAGGAGTCGCGATTGCGACGCGTGGCGACATACGTGCCGTTGACGAAGACGGCATCGCCGACGGCGCAGACGACATCGTCCGCAACCGCCACGAGACGCTTCACCAACGGCACCCCGACCGGCAGATAGCCACGGTCGGCCGCGAGCCGGCGGG
>NW_013657604.1:7698-11771 GCF_000142905.1 Thecamonas trahens ATCC 50062
GGCCGCAGACGCCCGACGACAGGAGCCGGTCCTCACGCATCGGAGGTCGAGCCCTTGGACCGGGAGTCCGACCACGCGTCGAGGTCGTCGATGTGGTAGCGGACGTAGCGACCGTGCTTGCGATACTTCGGCCCGCCGCCGGTCACGCGCATTTTCTCGAGCGTGCGGCCCGATAAGCCGACGTAGTGGGCGGCCTGGGCGGTGTTGAGGAAGGGGCTGCCTTTCTTCGCGCGGGCGGCGCGTTCGTGCTCGTCGTCGCTCATCGTCGTCACCTCGTCGTCCGGAGCGCGCGACCGGCAGGATCGCGCCGTTGACGGCGAGGATGGGCGCGCGAGGGGGCGGTCCGGGACCGGCGAAAACCGCCGCCCGGGCATTCGCCGCCCCTTCCGAGACAGGCGAAAGGCCCCGCGCCCGAAGGGCGCGGGGCCGAGGCGGTGGCCGTCAGTCGACCGGGTTCCAGATGATCGCGAAGGTGTCGGGATCGTCCTGCCCGGCGGCGCGGCCGAGGTTGGCGTAGAGCTTGCGCGGCCCGAACTCCGGGGCGGCCAGGCTCAGCGAGACGTAGCTGTTGCCCGAGTTCTGGCCCACCCGCTTCCAGGCGGCGCCGAGTTCCACCCGCTCGCGGTCGTCGGTGAAGACCCGATAGTCCGGCTGGTTGTCGGCGTCCTTGTCGCGGTTCGGCAGGAGCACGACGCTGCGCCGGATGCTGAGGGTGTTGATGAAGCCCTTGTAGGAGCCGTCCGACTGGCGGTTGACGTATCCGATGGCTGCCATTGTTCGATCCTCCGTTTGATCGTGCAGGGCGCCCATCGCCCTGCTTACGGCGGACCGTCCATGGCGGGCGCCGAACCGGTGCACCCGGAGGGCCGGAGCGTCAGCGGAGGACCGGTGGAGGCGGCTATTTTGGAGCGCAGCGGGCGCGAGGAAGCCGCGCGCAGCGCAGCGAGCACGGCGGGGAAAATAGTCGCCGGAGCCGGTTTCGCCGGAACGGGGACCGCCATAGGTCCACAAGCCGGAGCAGGCGCGTGGGCGCTTGCAACGACGGCGGATCGGACTGGAGGCGGCGCGGTCTACGTCCGCGGACGACAGCCCTACAGGCTGCTGGAATCAGACACCGGAACCGGCTGCGGCGTAGCCCCCTGCTGACCGAACGAATGACGCCGAGACCGCATCCGGCCTCGCCACTCGATGTCCGTTGCGAGCGAGCTCAGGGTCGGCCCCCAGACGGCGGCAAGACGCGGCGCCGCGTGCTCGCTGGCCGATTGCCTTGGCGCTGGACCGCACGGCTCGCAGTTTGGCCTCGGCGGGCGGATGCGGACAATAGGCGGATCATCCAAACGCGCGAGCACGGCACCGGCCGACGACGCTTGCGCCGCCGCCCACCCCGTCTGACAGGCGCGGGACCGCTCTCTCGGACCATCATCCGGCAGCCGCATCCGATGAGCCTTGTCTCTGCGCATGGCCACGCGGCAAATTGGGACCATGGCCGACGAACCTTCACCAAATCAGCCCGTGCCGCCCTGGGCCGATGCCGATCTCTCGCGATGCCTGCCGACGCTCGCCGCCGGCGGTGAGCGTCAGGATATGGAGTTCAAGGAACGCTTTCCCGGCCAGGCACGCGATCTCGCCAAGGAGATTGCGGCCTTCGCCACCTCCAATTTCGGCACGATCCTGCTCGGCGTCTCCAAGGCGGGCGGGGTGATCGGCCTCGCGGATTGCGAAAGCGCGTCCGAGCGGGAACGCCTGCTCGACCGCGTCGCGGGCATCTGTGCGAACAGCATCAAACCGTCGGTGACGCCGGCGCTCGCGTTCGCCGTGGTCGAAGACCGCACCGTGCTCGCCATCGCCGTGCCGAAGGGCGATGCGCCGCTCTACTACGTCGCCGGAGTGCCGTACCTCCGCCAGATGGCTACCTCGCGGCCGGCTGAGCCGCACGAGGTGATCGACCGGGTTCTCGATTGGGACCGGGCGAGAAACGGCAGCGGCCGGCCGAGCCCGGAATCCGAGTTCTTGAGCCAGACCGCGTCGCTCGTCGTCGATGTCGTCGTATACGCCGACGAACTCGAAGAACGTCGCGTCAAGCCGTGGCTCAACGAGACACGCCACGGACTCGCATGGGCGGCCGAAACGGCGCGCGACCTCGCGGCCCGGACGCCGGGAGACTTCGCGGAGATGGTCGAGCCGTTGGAGGAGATGGCGAGCAATCTCGACCGTGCTGCACACGAACGTCTCTCCATGGGCGGCGGCTGGGACGAGATGGACGCGGCGGCGCGGGCGGCAAGGGAGACGGCACGGAGCATCTGGACACGCTGGATCGAGCCGCACGGCTTCCATGCTGACTCGGTCGCCGGCGTGCGGGAGACGGTCTCGGAAAACGCGCGAAAGCTCGCGAGCCTCGCGGCGCGGCTCCAGGAAATGGACGATCAGGGACGGCTCGACGGCATCCAGTCGTCGGCCGGAGAGATCGGACTGGTGCTGCTCAAGGCCGCAACCTTCGGCGTCGGGCTCGGGGACGATCAGCGGATCGAGGAGTTGACAGCGATCGGCCGCGCCTTGCGCGACGTGGAGACCCGGACGATCTACGCCGACGGCGGCCAGTCAGCCCGGAGAATACTCGACGACGTCCGTGACGCGAGCGCGAGGCTGAACGCTTGGCTCGCCGGCCTTCCGTCTGAAGCGGAAGCGGGAGCATGAACGAGAGCGGGCGGCGGCCGTCGGGCCGCCGCCCGCGACGGATCACGCGGCATCGAACAGGTTGCGGACGCGCGCCCATTCGTCGGCCGTCTTGAGACTGCCGTTCTCAGTGTACGCCCGCACGGGGAACGCTAGCCAGCCGGGCAGCCAGCCCTCGACCTTGGCGCGGCCGTTCGCGCCGTCGAGGCAGTCGCGGATGATCTTCTTCTGCGTCTTCGCTTTCTCCGCGACGTTGGCGTCGGCACACCGCTTGCCCGCGACCTCGGCCAGCATGGCGTTGAGCACGGCCTTGTCGCGGATCATGTCGAAGAACGCGTCATCGGGCTGCCAGTGCTGCCCCGCGTCCACGCCCAAGTGGTTGCCGACCGCCTCGACCACAGCGCTCCCCGCCGCCATCGTTTCGGCCATGACGCAGGCGGCAATACGCAACACGTCGTCATCGGACAGCGCCAGCAGCTTGGCGAATACGACCGCCGTGGGATAAGCGTCGTAGCCCGGCTGGGTCACGCTGTGGTGATAGTCGGGCCGGTCGAGCAAGGCCAGCACTGCCTGCCGCTCGGCGTCGAATGCCTGCTGCGCCGGGCTGTTCGCGACGCTCTCGGCGATGGCGTCACTGCCGGCCTGCTGCGGCTCGGGCTCCACCTGCCAGTGACCGGAGGACGCGACGGCATGCGCCACCATGAGCCGCAACGCCACGCCCGGGTGGGCTACGAGCGCGAGGCGGACCACGGCGTGACGGTGCAGGTCGAGGTAGTTCTGCATCGCCTTGGTGGCCTCGGGGCGCGCGACGGTGGCAGCCTCGGTCGCGTCGCCGTCCGCGTCCGCCGAGGCGGCTTTCTTGGCCGCACGGCGGACCTCCTTGCGGCTGAGCCAGCCCTCGTGGACCTCGACCTCGCCCCGGTGCGAGACGGCGATGAACACCTTGCCGCCCTTCGTCTTCGGGGTCTTCTCGTGCTCCCAGCTATGGAAGTATTGGCCGGGCTCCAGCACGACGACCTCCGCCCATCCGGCTTCCAGAAGCGCGTCCCGCTTCGCCGCGATGGCCTCGTTCTGCTTCTGCCAGAACAGGTCGGCATCGGCGAAGTAGGCGTCCTCGCCGAACAGGTCGGCGACGATCTGGCCGGGATAGTCCTCCACCGGGAACAACGCGGCGCTGGTAGGGATCGACTGGCCGCCGAACAGCCACTGCTTCAACTGGAAGCCGCGCGGCGCGTATTGCTCTGGGTCGGCGAACAGGGCGAGCCAGTCCTTCTGCTGCGCCTTCGAGGCCAGGGTGAGATGGCGCACGGTCTCGGCGTCGATCTCGCCCTTGCGATAGGCCGTCCTGATCCTCGGCATCAGGTTCCCGAGGGCGAGGCGGCGCTTCACCATGACCTCGG
>NW_013657604.1:12129-50254 GCF_000142905.1 Thecamonas trahens ATCC 50062
AACTGCATAGTCACTCTCCATGGTCTGAGGTTTGGCGGCCCCTCCCCTCGCAGCGCGCAGGCGGGGGCCGTGCGCCGCCTATCGGCGCGTCGGTCCCGCCCCGTCGGGCGGAAGCTCGGGATTGCGGATGCGGAGCGCGGCGGCGGCCTGCGACAGCATGCGCTCGGACTCGGTGATGCGGCCCGCGATGCGCGCCGCCTCGGCATAGACCGAGAGCGGAAAGCGGGCGGCGAAGTGGAGGTCGCGCTCGATGCCGAGCCTGAGCGGTCCCTTGACGCTCTCAAGCTCGGCGAGGCTGACATAGCCAAGCTCGGGACAGCCGAAGCCGAGGTCGCAGAGCCCGAACAGACTGTCGCCGTCCGGCATCATCTCGGTGATCAGCCACGTGGCCGCGCCGGTCGGGTCGAACAGCTTCACGACGGGGACGTGGTCGGTCTCGCGCTCGGCGGCGCCGTTGGCGAGCAGGCGCTGGCGGATGTCGTCAGGGATCAGGATCATGGCGGGCCTCCGGGTCAGAACAGGTCGAGCTGGTTGCGCGCGTCCTCGTCGAACAGGCCGACGTTCAACGGCTTCTGCGGGACGCGCGGGGTGAGCGGCGCGGCCATGCGCGCCTCGATGCGTTCGCGCTGGCTGACCGGGCGGACGCCGGGAACGAGGGTCTGCTCGCCCTCTTGTGTCGGCTCGCTGGCGAGTGGCACGGGAGCGGGCGCGCTCATGCCGCCGCTCCCGCCGCGCCCGCCGTCTCACGGAAAGCCAACAGATAATCGGCGGCCTTGGAGGCGTGGCTCGCGGCGCGGAAGATGGCGCGGTTGTCCTCGCGCAAGACCTCGAGCCATGAGCCGATGTAGTCGGCATGGCGCACGGTGGGCGCGATGGCGAGGCTGGCGCAGACGAACGCGCTCGCCATCTCGGCGACCAGTTCCTCGCGGGCGTAGGCCTTGCAGCCGAACGAGCCCGACAGGTCGCGGGCGAGCCGGGAGGCGTGCCCGGTCCAGTGGCCGAGCTCGTGAAAGCACGTCCGGTAGTAGTTGATCTGTTCGAAAAAGGCGGGCTGCGGCGGTACCTGTATGAAGTCCGCGCTCGGCACGTAGAAGGCGCGCTCGCCGCCGATGCGGAAATCGGCACCGGTCGCGGCAATCAGCGCCTCGGCGTGCGGGACGGTCTCGCGCTCGGGCAGCGGTGCCGCCCCGCCATGGACACGCTCGGGCAGGTCCTCGCACTGCGCGACGTTGAACACGGTGAAGCGTTTGAGGAAGGGCACCGCCTGCGGCTCGTCGCCCGTCTCCGCCGCGCGCTTCCGCTCGTCCTTGGGGATGAAACGGTCGGCGTAGACGACGGTGGTGCCGCGCTCGCCCTTGCGCACGTGCCCGCCCAAGGCAAGGGCTTGGCGGAAGGTCAGCCAGTGCTGCGCGGCGTATCCCTTCTCGATGACCGCGCCCCACAGGATCAGGATGTTGATCCCGGAATAGCTGCGCTCCGTCGCCGCGTTCCGGGGTAGGCCGACCCCGGCCTTGGCCTTGCCCCAGGGCTGGACCCATGGCACCCGCCCGGCCTCAAGCTCGGCAATGATCCGGTCGGTGACCTCCTGATAGACCGTCTCCCGCTTGCGCTCCGGCATGGCAAACCTCCGCTCGCAAAACCTCGCGCGCCTTTCCCCGGAAGCGGGGTGGGCGGCGAGATGCGACCGGACAGGCCCGCCGAAGAGGCGGACCGCACCCGGAGGGCCGGAACGGAGTGGAGGACCCGGAGCGCAGCGGAGGGTTGCGGGACGCCGCGGCGGGCCTAGAAGGGAGCGCCGCCCACTCCGCGCCACCGGGAAAGGCAACAGAAACAAGTTCGCCGCCCGCAAGGGCGGCGGCCGTCGGGCAGCCCGCAGGGCTGCCTATCGCGCCAGGGATCGAAGCCCGAAGGGCCGAGACGCCGTCAGGCGGCTCGGTTCACGAGAGCCCGGCGAGCGGCCGCGAGGCCGGGCGGGCGCCCTAATCGGAGAACCAAGAGCCGAAATCGATGAACTCGGGGAGCGAGGAACAGCGCCTCAGAGTTGAGGCTCTTTCGCGGATGTGGCGGGCCGGCGCAGGAGATCCGCTGCCTCCACGCCAAGACCCTGGGCGAGCCTGTCCACCACCTCGATGCTGGCGGCGTAAACGCTGCGCTCCAAGGCGCTGATATAGGTGCGGTCGATGTCCGCGCGGTCGGCGAGTTCTTCCTGCGACAGGCCCTGGGCCTGCCGGTATTTTCGCAGATTGAGCGCCAGCACCTCTCGTATTTCCATGGACGAGAGAGCACCGGCTTGTTGAGTATTTCACCACGGAGTATTTTCAACAATCGGCGAGATGTCGGCGTTGCAAGCCTGTTGCGGGCTTTACAGCCGAGACGCGAGCGGCGACGCGGGCAGCAACAATGGCAGAGGAATTCCGCACGATGCCGACGGATAATCAGGCGCCGAAAGCCGCCGACCAAGTCCCTTGGGCGGAGCGGATCACGCCCTACGACGAATCCCATTTCGTGACCTACCTGCGGCTGTTGGATGCCGAGGCGGACGGGGCCGACTGGCGGGAGGTCTCGCGCTTGGTGCTCGGA
Source organism: Thecamonas trahens ATCC 50062 (assembly GCF_000142905.1). NCBI lineage: Eukaryota > Apusomonadida > Apusomonadidae > Thecamonas > Thecamonas trahens. The sequence continues at coordinate 14,710 of NW_013657604.1, forward strand.
CGGGACCCGGATACCGACGCCGCCGCCCGCCGCTGTTGGGAAGACCACCTCGCGCGGGCGCACTGGATGACGCGATCCGGCTACAGGCAACTACTCGAAGACGCCTGAGCGGCGCCTCAGCGGAGGAGCTTGCGGTATCCGCCGCGCATGAGCTCCCGTCCGCGGCGGACGGCGCGACGCACCTGGTCGCGCAAGTGGTCGCGCGGATCGCGCCAGTCGGCCTCGACGCGCGCCTCGCCGAAGAGCGCCACGGCGATCTCGCGATAGGGTGCGCCGGCGAGCCAGCCGTCCAGCGCCTGCAGCACCACGCGGAGCCGCCGCCCGCGCGGCTCGATCATTCGATAGTCTGGAAATCGGCCGCGCCCAACGATATTGGCGAGGCCTTCGAGCGTAGCGAGACGGGCGCGGAGATGCACGGCCGGGAGAACGGCATCGGTCAGCAGGCGCACCGGCTCGGACAGGCTTGTACCCCGGATGTCGAGTTGAAGCGCGCAGCCGGATTCCGAAAAGAGAAGGTGCTGCCGCCCGTCGGGCATCCGGAGGAGCGCCGCCCGGCACGGGACCTCCGACAAGCTGAAGCGGCCGCTATCGCCCTGCACGGCGGCGGGAAGCGCGCGGATCGGCAGCACGTGCGGACACGCGCGCGAATCCCAGAAGACGACGGCCTCGGTCGCCGTCCGCTCGGGCGCATCGGCGAAAAAACAGGCACCAGTTGGCCAGCTCGGGCAGCTCCGTCCGCGCCGTCATGATTGTCAGGTTCGGCGCGGGCCGTTCGATCGCGACGGCCGCCGAGGCCTCGGACCAGGCGCGCCGGTAGGCCGCGTCGCGGCGCAGGAACTCCCACGCCCACCCCCGCCGCGGCAAGGCGGCGGTGTAGTCGTAGGCCGCGCATCGGCGCCAATCCGCACCGGGGCTGCTGTTCGGCGGCTTGACCATACCGGCAGGCTCCGCGTCGAGCGCGGGAGAAGACCGTCGCCTGCCCCCGATATCCCCCGTTTTCTGCGATCTCCTCCCCAGTGCCTGATTCCGAGCGCCGGGCCGAGCTCACGCGGCGGCGGACGCGACCGGCGCCCAGAGCACCGGGCCCGTAAGGTCGCCGCGCCGTCGCACGTTGGCGAGGCCGGCCAGGGAGACCTCGAGATAGCCGGCGACCGATCGCGTGCCGGCGAACGACCGTGGCGCCGCGATGCGCCGCAGGGGCCAGCCCGCGCGCCGCAGGATCCGTTCCATGGCGACGTCGGTGACGGTGACGATGTCGGAGAGGCCGCGGGACAGCCCGAACTCGATCATGCCCGCGAAGAGCTCGAAGGTCGCCCGGGCGACGCCATGCGCGCCTTCAGGGCCGTCGCGTTCGACGTCGAGCGCGAAGCGGCTGCTCTCCCACACGGCCGGGTCCGACGGCGCCGGCGCCCCGGCCAGCAGCGCGGCGAAGGTCTCCGTCAGCATGGTCGGGCCAATCGTCGGCAACAGCCGCACGCAGCCCTGGACGCGGCCGCCGGCGCCACGCTGCAGGAGATAGACGGGGTGGAGCGCGTCGAAGGTGTCGATCTCCATGTCGCCGCTGACCTCGACGTCCCAGTCGAGCCGCTGCTTGAAGACGCGGTAACGTAGGCGGTACATCTCGGCGAGATCATCGGCGAACGCGCCGTACCGGTCGGACGTGATGAGTTGCATCATGATCGCCTCCTGCGAAGGGGAACTTTCGCGCATTGGAGGCGAACAGCTGGCGCGAGACACCCTGTGCACTTGCACGGGGTGACGAGGTGCCCCCGCTCAGTGCAACGTCGGCTTGGATGCGGACAGGCGTGCCACGGCCTGGCAGACCGTGCGGACGTTGAGCTTCATTTTCGCGTTGTCGAGGTGGAACGCCACCGTGCGGCGGGAGATCCCGAGGATGCGGCCGATTTCCCAGGCGGACTTGCCCTGGGCCGCCCACTCCAGGCACTCGAACTCGCGCGGCGACAGCGCGGCGCCGTCGACGACGCGGTCGGCGGCAAGCTTGCGGCGGGCATGGGCGTGGAAATACAGCGCCATGAGCTGCAGGGCCGTGGCGTGCGCCTCGACGCTGCGGCGGAACGCCGGATGACGCTCGTCGGCGGCGAAGGTCACGGCGGCGACCGGCCCACGCCCGTCGTGGATCGGAATGGTGAAGCCGCAGCGGATGCCGAAGGCGGCCGCCTCGTCGAAGAACTGCTGTTGCCGCTTGGTGAGCTCAGACTGCCCGGCGCCGGGCCCCCATTCGAAGGGATCGGCACCGCGCGTCGCCTGGAGGATGACCGGGTCGACGCGCTCGTAGTGGCTTTCGACGTAGTGGCCGATCCAGGCGGCCGGATAGGTGGAGACCACCAGCGCCTCCGCCCCACGCCGGTGGGGCATGGACAGATAGGCGAAGCAGGTGAGGTCGAGCGCGGCCGCTGCGTCGGCCATGGCCTTGTGCAGGTCGTCGAGGTCGACGCTTTCCGCGAGGCGGTCGATGAAGGTCTGAAAGATGCGATGCATCCGTCTTCCTTCCGATCGACGCGAATGGGGCCTTCCATTTCGGATCGTCTTGCCGTCGCCTGCCCAGGGCCCATACGCGAAATCCGTTGCAGGAATTCTATCGCTGGTGCGCTCGACGAAACAAGCAACGAACCAAAACTTGTGAGGACTGTTATTGGCCATACGCCTCGGAAACAACGGCCGATCTTCGGTTTCCTGCCCTCCTCCGGACGATGTCGGCATCGTCGGCCACCGTCGCCGGCGGTCACCGTGATCGTCGCTTCACGTCACGACGCCAGGGGATCCCCCTTCCGACCATTGCCGGTCAAACGGCTGCCCTTGGCGGAGCGCTTCCGTGAGCGGCGTGAGGAATTCCCTGATGGAGCCGACCACATCGGGGAGCGCCGGTGGCGGAAGAGCCGGGCGTCCCCGGCGTTGGAATGCCTGCCACTGCTGCTGCTTGCCCCGGTCGCCCGCGAACTCGTCGCTCAGCCCCACCGGGGTGACCTCGGGCAGCGCGGTGCCGCGCCGGTCGAAGGTGACGCGGACCGCCGGGGCGAGCGTCTGTCCATCGAACGGGAAGGACGACGCCAGCACCCAGAGATCGTAGAAGTCCTTCATCCGGCTGTTCAGCATGCCGAGCGAGACGATCGCCTCGTACTTTTCGGCGACTACCGTCTCCCGTGGATAGGCGCGGATGCGCGGGGCGGGAAGCGCGAGAAGCGACGGGGACTCGATCTCCTCGGCCTTCGGCGTCACGGCGTCGCCGAAACCGATGTCGACCTGAACCGATAGGCGGGCACTGGCGAGCTGTGCCTCGAGGCGCACGCGGGCGCCGGGGTGCCCTTCCTCGTCCCGCATCGGCTCGACCTGGACGGACTCGGTGATGAACTCAAGGCCGTCGTCTTCCTCCACGGGCGTATCGCAGAGCGCCCGGAAGGTCGTGGTCAGCGCCTCGATGTCCCGTTCGCCGAAGCCGAGAAGGTCGAGGTCGCGCGTGGCGCGATACGGTTCACCGGTCCAGAGGATGAAGAGCAGGGCGCCTTTCAGGATGAAGCGGTCCCAATGACCAGACGTCCCGAGGCGATAGAGAAGCCGTTCCAGGGCGTAGCGGATGAAGACGAGATCGACGTCCTCGCCGCGCTCGCGGGCGCGGTTGGTGAGGCGCTGGCGAACGGACGCCGAGAGGTGGCTCGGCTTGTCTGAACAGTTTCGGGGCTGTCGCTAAGTGGATGTCCGCCTAGGTTAGGCTGCGGCCGGGATTGGCTGCTGCGTCGTGAGATATGCCTGATCGGGGGCCTGCCCGCCAAGCGATGATTGGGGTCTCCGGCCGTTGTAGAACGCCAGGTACCGGCTGATCGAGGCGCGGGCCTCCGGTACGTTGGCATAGGCGCGCAGTTGGCGTCGAACGCCGCCTTGCCTGCTCTTGCGAGGGGCAGAGCCTCGGAACGGTGACGTCAGTCGTCGTGTCGCGCGACAATGGTGCGATGGCTTTCCATCCGACAAAGACAGCACCGGCAGCGACCACGGTGATGACAAAAATGGCGGCCGGACTTGAACGGCGCTGCAGGTCCGTGGCTGAGCGCTTATACTTCTTTTGGTTCATGTCTAATCTCTTCCGATGCGTTGGCATCCAGTCGAGAGTCGTGCGGGCGCCGTCGACAACCGGTCATTCCGACTGGTCTATGGAGCCGATAATGAATTCGGCTCATTGTCGGTCCCCCTCAACGGCCGGGCTGGTGAAAATGTCTTTGAGGCGGGGCATGAACCGGGGCACTCTCTCGGCGTAGCGTCGGTACACGTCACCCAATTCGGCTTCGACTTCCCGCTCTTCGCGCAGGGAAAGACGCCAGTACATGACAAGCAGAACGGGAAACATCGCCAGTGTGAGAATGGTCGGCCACTGGAACAGGAACCCAACCAGAATCAGGACGAAGCCGACATATTGAGGATGGCGAATGCGGGCGTAAGGCCCCGTGGTCGCGAGCGTTCCCGTCCGTTGTGCTTGGTAAAGGACGCGCCAAGCGGCGGAGAGCAGGATGAACCCGCCGCCGATAAAGCCGAAACTCAGAATGTGGAAGGGCCCGAGGTGCGGGTTTGCCTTCCAGCCAAACAGCATTTCCAGGAGATGGCCGGAATCATGGGCAAGCCAGTCGACGCTTGGGTAGTTGGTCTGCAACCAGCCCGATAGGAAATATATGGTGAGCGGGAAGCCGTACATCTCAGTGAAAAGCGCGACCAGAAAGGCGCTGAAAGCACCGAATGAGCGCCAGTCCCGGCCAGTCTTCGGCTTAAAGAAGCTAAAGGCGAACAGGATGAAGATCGCCGAGTTGACCACCACCAAGAACCAGAGGCCGTAGGCTGGAACTTCGTTGCTCATCTGTCGTCCTCCCGCGGTTCGTCGCGGTGCGATCCGTGATCGCCCCCGTGGCTGCCATGCATGAAGAAATGCATGCCCACGCAGAGTCCGAGAATGAGGAGGAGCGGCAGATAGCCCAGAATATGCGCGGCATGCTCTTCCCACAGGAAGTAACCCGCCACTGCCAGGAATCCGAGCAACACCATGCCCGAACGGGAGAAAATGAAGCTCCGAAAGCCGCTGGTTTCATGCTGCGCCATGTCGCGTCCCCTCTTCCGACCCTCGTCGTTTCCGAAATACGGTCGAGGTCATCCGCCCGCGCCCTGAACCATCTGATGGCCTTTGCCGCCGATCTGGATCTCTCCGCGAATCCTGAGATCCCGCTGATCGATCACCCAAATTTTCGGCTCGTCGGCGCTGGAGACGTAGAGCTTGCCCGTCCCGCGAATGACGGCGAGGTGGTACGGGGCGGGAGCCGAGGAAACACTGCGCTGGGCGCCGGTAGCGAGATCGATGGCAACCACCTTGTCGCCACCAAGGACCGCGATGAAGAGCGCGCCGCCGTCATCGGACAGGTCGATCCCGTGGAGGGCCGTTTCGAGGCGAATCGTCTTCACAACCGTCTGGTCGCCGACCTCAACGACGGAGACCGTGCCGTCGTCGACGTTGTTGACGTAGAGAGTGACGCCATCTCTGGACAGAACGATGTGTTCGGGGCTGCCGCCGACAACGGTATTCGACCGGACGATCCACCGTGCCGTGTCGATCTCGCTGACCGTGTCGTTGCCGGCGTTGCTGACGTAAAGACGGTCACCGCCAGGAGCGAAGGCCGCGTAATTGGGCAGGGGCCCGGTGGCGACCGTCGCGACCACCTCATAGGAGCCGAGGTCGATGGCACTGATTGATCCGGCGTTGGGATGGGTGACGACGGCGAACCGGCCATCGTCACTGACCGCGACGTGATGGACGGCGCCGGGTACGTCGATGCGCCGGACCACGGACCCGTCGACCGTTCGAACAACCGAGACCGTGCTGACTTCCGCGACGGCGTTCCTGGCATCGGGGGAGGCGGCACCATGGTGCGCGGCATGCTCGTCTTCGGAAACGCCCGCCGGCTTCGCGACAGCTTCGCCGTCTGATGCGCGCGTCTCGAAGCTTCCGGCAATCAAGAACTGTCCGTCGGGCGTTCCGGCGAGCCCATGAACCGCCGCCGGACCAGTCAACGTATCGACGATTTCGTCCGTCGCGGCATCGACAGCGACGATCTTGTTCTCCCCGCCGAGAGGCACATACACGAGCGGTTCAGCAAGAGCCGTCTGCGCTCCCAACGCCAAGGCCATCAGTCCTGTCCAGGCGGCGGCCCGGGAAAACGATATGACGTTCATAGCTTGTGGTTCCTTTCCGTAAAGCGCATTGCCGCGCCGGGATGAGCCCTTCTAGATCTTCACCGAGCGCAGCCGGAGAGCGTTGCCGACTACCGATACGGACGACAGGCTCATCGCCGCGGCTGCGAATATCGGCGAGATCAAAATCCCGAAGAACGGGAACAGAACCCCTGCCGCCACCGGCACGCCTGCGGCGTTGTAGAACAGGGCGAAGAACAGGTTCTGCTTGATGTTGCGCATCGTCGCGCGCGAGAGCTTCCTGGCCCGGACGATGCCGTTGAGATCACCCTTGACCAAGGTGAAACCCGCGCTCTCGATCGCCACGTCGGCGCCGGTGCCCATGGCGATGCCGACATCGGCCTGGGCCAGTGCAGGCGCGTCGTTGACGCCATCGCCTGCCATCACGACCTTTCGGCCTTCGTCTTGCAGATCCTTGATGATGCGCGCCTTGTCTTCGGGCAACACGTCGGCACGGATCTCGTCGATCCCGAGTTTTCCAGCCACCGCCTTCGCGGTACGCTCGTTGTCGCCAGTCGCCATGACGATGCGGAAGCCTTGTTCGTGCAGCGCCTTCAGCGCGTCCGGCGTCGTCTCCTTGACCGGATCGGCAACCGACACGAGACCGGCGATTTCGGACCCGACGATGACGAACATCACCGTTTCGCCTTCGTCACGTCGAGCATTGGCGGTCTCGGAGAGCTTGCCGCCGTCGAGCCCCAGATCGGCGAGCAGCTTTGCGTTGCCGAGCGCCACTGATTTGCCGTCGACGACGCCTTTTACCCCTTTGCCGGTGACGGCTTCGAATTCATCCGCGTTAGCCAGCGCAACATCGCGTTCTTCGGCCCCGGTGACGATGGCTTCGGCGAGTGGGTGCTCCGAGCCCCGCTCCAGGCTTGCGGCCAAGCGCAGCACCTCGTCCTCCTCATGCCCGGGTTGCGGCAAGACCGCGACGAGCTTCGGCTTGCCGACGGTCAGCGTCCCCGTCTTGTCGACGATCAGCGTGTCGACCTTGGCGAAGCGTTCCAGCGCCTCGGCGTTCTTGATGAGCACGCCGGCTTGCGCGCCTCGGCCCGTCGCCGTCATGATCGACATCGGCGTTGCCAGGCCCAGCGCGCACGGACAGGCGATGATCAAAACGGCGACTGCCGAGACCAGTCCGTATGAGAGGGCCGGGGCAGGCCCCCAAAGAGACCATGCGATGAACGAGAGAATTGCAATGACGATCACGGCCGGTACGAACTTGCCCGCCACAGAGTCGGCAAGTTTCTGGATCGGGGCACGGCTGCGCTGCGCGTTCGCGACCATCTCGACGATCTGGCTCAGCATGGTGTCGGAGCCGACGCGTTCGGCTTCGATCACGAGACTGCCCGTGCCGTTGATTGTGGCGCCGGTGACCTTGTCGCCCTCGACTTTCTCGACCGGAACCGGTTCGCCAGAGATCATCGATTCATCGATCGACGAACGTCCCTCGACCACCACGCCGTCGACGGGGACCTTATCGCCCGGGCGGACGCGCAGCCGATCGCCGACCTTGACGTCCTCGAGCGGGATTTCTTCCTCGCTCCCGTCCTTGCGGATCACCCGGGCGGTCTTGGCGGCCATATCCAAAAGGGCGCGAATCGCCGAGCCCGTTCGCTCGCGCGCGCCAAGCTCCATCACCTGGCCGAGCAGCACCAGCACGACGATCACGGCGCCGGCTTCGAAATAAACCCCGACATGGCCCTCCGCATCGCGAAATCCGTCCGGGAAAATCTCCGGCACGAGCACGGCGACGACACTGAAGAGATAGGCCGCGCCGACGCCCATCCCGATGAGCGTGAACATGTTGAGACTGCGGTTGATCACCGACTTGACGCCACGCACGAAGAATGGCCAACCGGCCCAGAGAATGACCGGTGTCCCCAAAGCGAGTTCGATCCACAGCGTCGCACGCTCGCCGAAGATGTCGCGGACGAAACCGAGCCCAACAAAGGGGCCCATCGTCAGCACAAGAAGCGGAACCGTCAGCACGGCGCCGATCCAAAACCGGCGCTTGAAATCAACAAGCTCGGGATTCGGTCCGTCATCGGGGGCTGGAACCCCCATAGGCTCCAGCGCCATGCCGCAGATCGGACATTCTCCCGGTTCGTCCCGCACGATCTCGGGATGCATCGGGCAGGTATATTTCGTGCCCTTAGGCGCTGTTTCGGCCTTGTGCTCGCCGGCGAGATAATGCTCCGGGTCGGCCGCGAACTTGTCGTGGCACTTTTGAGAACAAAAGTGATAGGTCTCACCCTCGTACTCTTGGCTCGGCTTGTCCTGATCCAACTGCACCGTCATTCCGCAAACCGGATCTCTGGCCGTCATAGCCTTGACGGAACCTGTTGTACCGTCAGAGCGATGGCTGTGATCGTGATCATCGTGCTTATTCATTGGCTTGTTCCGGCTTTCCGGTTCGATTGACGATGGATGTGCGGTCTTCCGCGGCTCTGGCTTTTGTTGGAAGACGGTTTCAGTCGGAGAGCAGACGCTTTCGTTCTTCGAACTCTTCCTTGTCGATCTCGCCGCGGGCAAAGCGTTCGTGAAGGATGTCGAGGGGCCCGTTCGTTCGTGATTGCGATCGGGTTACCCGTCCTGAATCGCCACCCAGCCAGCGGACCGCGAGCACGATCGCGAGGATGATCCCGCCCCAGAAGACAATCATCATGACGGAGCCAAAAATCATGTGTCCCCAGCCCCAGCCATAGTGCCAATAGTCGGATCGATCGGCCGAGGTTTGCGCAAGTGCCGGCATCGAGACCACCGCGGTGGGCAGCGCCAGGGCCAAATTCGTCAATCGTCTTCTCATTTGACGCTCCTTTCGTGGTACATGGCCTGTCCAATCATCTCTTCGATGTGAAATGCGACTTCGGCGTACAAACCGTCACCGCTGTCGGTATTCGCGGAAACGTTCGCAGGATCTCTGTTCTCACATCTATAAGGACGACGAGAGACGCTCAGCGTTACAGTGACGGGGATTCACAGGCAGTGGCCGCCGGGCGGGCGGACTGAGGCGGCAGAGATCGTCTGAAGCCCTTTGGGAGCCTCGCCTGCCGTGCCTGAACAGGCGTAGAGCGAAGGCGGAACAGCGGCACTCGGCCCGAAATCGGCTGCCGATCTTCCATAGATCGGTCGTTCGAAACCCTACAAAATTGCGTCCCGGATACTCGTAAAGGTCCTCTGCAAGGGACGCATCGCTCACGCTTTTACGACGATCCGTTCTTCGTCTGACGTCACAGGTCTGCGGCTACGTATCCTTACCGGCCGATGGCTGCGAGAAATAGGCCAGTGGAGGAGGAGTATCGTTCCGGCGCTGTAAGAAAGAGCTTGTGACAGCCCTCCGAGCAGAAAAAATACGCCCAGCCCTCACGCTCCTCGTGAGCGACGGCCTTTTCGGGCGTCAGGCGCATGCCGCATACCGGGTCGGTGACCACTACGTCTTTTTCGGGTTCGAAGCCGGCCATCAGTGAAACACCATCCCTTCGATGTGAAAGCCCGCGTCGACGTAGAGCGTTTCCCCGGTGATGGCGCTCGTATAATCGCTCGCCAGCATAAGCGCCGTACGTCCCACCTCGCAGGCGTCCACCGTGCGCCGCAGCGGTGCCTTGCGGACGGTCTCATTCAATAGTTCGTCGAAATGCTCGATGCCCGAGGCGGCGCGTGTCGCGACCGCCCCGGCCGAAATCGCGTTCACCCGGATCGCCTTGCCACCGTGTTCATGGGCCAGGTAGCGTACAGACGCTTCAAGGGCGGCTTTGACTGGCCCCATGACATTGTAATGATCGACCACTTTTTCTGCGCCGTAGTAGCTGAGCGTCGTCAAGCTGCCACCTTTGTCCATGAGCGGCTCGGCGAGCTTCGCCATACGGATGAAGGAGTGGCACGAGATAAGCATCGATTCAGCGAAGCCTTCTCCCGAACAATCGGTCAACCGGCCATGGAGATCTTCCTTACGGGCCCACCCGATCGCATGAAACAGAAAATCCAATCGGCCCCATTTCTGCTCGATCTCCCCGAAGACGGCCTCCAATTGTCCCGGCTCGGCGACATTGCAGGGCAGGAAAAGTTGCGCGTCCACCTGTTGCGAAAGCGGCTCAACAAAGGGCTTGGCCTTGTCGTTCAGATAGGTGATGGCAAGATCGGCGCCGGCGTTCCGAAAATGCTGGGCCGCCGACCAGGCCAAACTGTGTTCGTTGGCAATTCCCACCACCAACCCCTTCCGGCCTTTCATATCGATGAGTTCCATTTTTTGCGCTTGCTCCTTTCTCCGGCCAGGCGGGCCAGGCGCGATCCGTCTCGCCGCGCACGATATTATTCGGGACCAGACATAGCTGCGGACGACAGGGTCACAGCCTGGGTCAGGGCATCAGCACATAGGTGCCGGGCGCTTCGCCCAGCCGCCGATAGCCCTTGCGCGCCGCCCCCAGGCCAGGGGGCTTAACGGGTTCACCCGAATGGTTGCTAAGCCACCCTAGCCAACAGGGCCACCATGAACCCTCATGGTGGGTGGCCCGCGCCTGCCAGGTGTCAGGGTCCAGGTAGGCCGCGAGATCATCGTGGGTGGCGATCTGGTGACGACGCCGGGTGTTGCCAGGTGGGCTCACAATGCCGGCATTGTGGCCGCCATTGGATAGTACGAAGGTAACATCAGCATTGGTTTGGCTGTGGATCTTGTAAACCGACCGCCACGGCGCGACATGGTCCGAGAGCGTGCTGACCGCAAAAATCGGAATGCGGATGTCATGCAACGACACCGGGCGACCGTCGACGCAATAGCGTTCGTCCGCCAGATCATTATCGAGGAACAGCTGCCGGAGATATTCGGAGTGCATCCTGGCAGGCATGCGCGTGGCGTCAGCATTCCACGCCATCAGGTCGAACATCGGTCGGCGCTGTCCCATGAGATAATTCTGAACCATGGCCGACCAGATGAGGTCGTTGGAGCGAAGCAGCTGGAACGTGCCGGCCATCTGCTTGGTATCGAGACAGCCCTGCTCGGCCATGATGTCCTCAAGAAAGCTGACCTGGGCCGCGTCAATGAACAGCATCAATTCGCCGGCTTCCGTGAAGTCCGTCTGCGCGGCGAAGAGGGTCATGGTTGCCAGCCGGTCGTCGCCATCGCGGACCATGGCCGCCGCAGCAATCGATAAGAGCGTTCCACCGAGGCAGTAGCCGACGCCGTGGACGCGGCTTTCCGGCGCGATAGCTGACACCGCGTCGAGCGCGGCCATGACGCCCAGCCGGCGATAGTCCTCCATACCAAGGTCGCGATCTTCGACCGTCGGATTTTTCCAGGAGATCATGAAGACCGTGTGACCCTTCTCGACCAAGTATTTCACCAGCGAGTTCTCGGGGCTAAGGTCGAGGATATAGTATTTCATGATCCAGGCAGGCACGATCAGGATAGGCTCGGGATGAACCTTATCCGTCGCCGGCATGTATTGGATCAGTTCGATCAATTCGTTACGGAAAATCACTTGGCCCGGTGTAACCGCCAGGTTGTCGCCGACCGCAAACCGTTCCGTGCCGGCAGGTGGCCCCCCACGGACCGCGCGTTGCCAGTCCTCGAAGAAGTTCACCGCGCCGCGTACCAGATTTTGGCCCCCGGTATCGAGGGTCTCCTTCAGGACCTCGGGGTTGCTCGACGGAAAATTCGCAGGCGACATCATATCGAGCAACTGCCGGGCAACGAAGGAAACGACCTCTTCATGGTGCCTGGAGACGCCGGAGATGCCGGTTGTGGCGTTGTGCCACCATTGCTGGGTCAGGAGAAAACCCTGATAGATCGCGTTATATGGCCATGCCTGCCACGGATCACCGGCAAAGCGTTTGTCCTGCGGCAGGGGCTCGATGCAGGCCTCGCAATGAGGATCCGAGCAAGCCCGTGAACAGTATTCCAGATAGCGCGCCCATTTGCGGGCGGCCTTCCGAACTAGTTCTATTTGCTTGTCGGGCGACATGACGAGATGCTGCGCCCAGTCCGTATACGCTTGAGCAAGCGCCACGGGCGACACACCGGCGGTGATCTGCCCGAGTGTCGCGTGGAGAGGTTGATCCAGGGATAAACCCCTTCCCATCGGTTCGTTGCGAGGCGTTGCCAGCGCGGTTTGCTCCGTTCGTATTTTCGTTGGATGGTGCCCCCATGGTTCACGCTCCCATCGGACAGCACGCGGCTTCAGGTTGAGCCGCGCAATGAATGGCCGATTCCGATTCTCCTTGTTGCAACTGCTGCGACCGAGGCAGCGCAGGTTGATGCATCAGGACGGCGAGCGCCAGCGCCGCCAACCGGGCGGCCGGCGGATCGGCGCGGGAGCTGAGCACCACCGGCGCGGCGAGGCCCATGACGACGCCCGCCGCCGTGGCGCCGGCCAGATATTCGAGATTCTTGGCCAAGATGTTGCCGGAAACGAGATCGGGGACCAGCAGGATATCGACATCTCCGGCGACCTCCGAGACGATGCCTTTCTCGCGGGCTGCGTCGGCTGAGATGGCGTTGTCAAAAGCCATCGGGCCATCGACGATCGCACCTGCAATCTGGCCCCGTTTGGCCATCAAAGCGAGACAGGCCGCGTCGAGGGTCGATGCAATGGCCGGATTGACCGTCTCGACCGCCGACAACACAGCTGCCTTCGGTGCTTCTATGCCAAGGAGCGTGAAAAGTGCGATGGCGTTCTCAAGAATCTGCGCTTTCGCGTTGAGGTCCGGCATGATGTTGATGGCCGCGTCCGTGATCGCGAGGAGCTTCGGATAGGCTGGAATGTCGACCATGAAGACGTGGCTGACGCGGCGACCTGGGAGTCTGAGGCCCTGGTCCGTGTCTAGCAGGGCCCGCATGAAGGCATCGGTGTGAATGTGACCTTTCATGACCGCGTCGGCATCGCCGTTTCGGACGAGATCGACACCGGCGCGGGCTGTCTCGGCGTCGCTCTTTGCGGATACGATCGCAGCCCGGTCGATCTCCACATTGGAGGAGGCTGCGCAGGCCAGAATCGCGTCGGGATCGCCGACGAGCCGGGGCTCGATCAGGCCAAGCGCCACGGCTTCCTGAACCGTTTCGAGGACAAGGCCTTGATCGGCGGCGACCACGGCGACGCGGATCGGCGTCCGCTCCTTCGCGCGTGCGACGAGATCTTCGAGAGTGGCGGGATGATCAACCATGGGCTCGCACATTCTCCTTTCCGGATGCCCTCAGAATGTTTTGAGTATGGCGCGCGATGGCCAACTCCTCGTCAGTCTTGAAGGCTTCGATGAGCACACCGCTGTCGTCGGTCGAGACAACGCGTTGTTGACCGGCGTTCCGCTCCGCATCAAGCGTGAGACCGAGATAATCGAGCCCCTCGCAGATGCTGGCGCGGATTTCGGGCGAGTTAGCGCCAATACCGCCGGTGAAAATCAACCGATCGAGACCGCCGAGCGCGGCCGTCAGGCCAGCCAGGTGCCGGCGTGCATGGTGGCTGAAGAAGTCGATCGCCTCCGCCGCCTCTGGAACGTCCCGCCGGGCCAGGAGATCGGCCATGTTGCGGCTCAAGCCGGACAGACCGAGCAGGCCCGATTCGGTGTAGAGCACCTGTTGAAGGGCGTCGGGAGTCATTTGCTTTTCGATCAGGAGATGCAGGAGAACGCCGGGATCGAGATCGCCGGGACGCGTCCCCATGGGAAGGCCGGCAAGTGTACTGAAGCCCATGGTGGTCTCGACGCTGTGTCCGTTCCTGATCGCCGCCATCGACGCGCCGTTGCCGAGATGGGCAACAATGATTCGTTCCTCCGCAGCTGCGTCGCCGTCACGCCGGCGTACCTCGCCGATGACATACTCATAAGACAGGCCGTGAAAACCGTAGCGCCGGATACCCTCTTGCTCGAAACGGCGCGGCAAGCCGGTCAAGCGCGCCACACGTGACAAGCCATGGTGAAACGCGGTGTCGAAGCAGGCGACCTGCGGGAGATCGGGCCGTTGTCGTCGGACCGCCGTGATGCCGGCCAGGTTATGGGGCAGATGGAGGGGCGCGAGCGGGACCAGTTGCTTCAGCCGGACCTCAAGCGCGGGCGTGACCACAAGCGAACAATCACAGCCCTCTCCGCCATGTACCAACCGGTGGCCAACGGCAACGGGTGTCGCTTGCGTGTCGCGATCCTCGGCCCAGTTCAGAAGCAGGTCGAGGGCCGCGTCATGGTCGGGAATTGCCCGCATTTCATCGACCAGTGCCGTCCCGTCCGCTGCCCTCACAAGGAAACGTCCTTCGTCGAAGCCAATGCGTTCCAGAGAACCCGACCAGGTTCGCTGGGGCTCGGCGGGAGCCGCGTCGAACAGCGCGAACTTGACGCTGGAGGATCCACTATTGATGACCAGGATCGCGCCATCAACGGCCATCGTTCTTCGCCTCGCCTTCATTCCCTACTGTTCCCGCCGCGGATGTCTCCTGGCCGTAAAGCTGCCCGAACGCCTGTTCGTAGCCGGCGTCGCGCCACTCGCGGACCTGCTCGATCGCCCCGGAAAATTCGGCGAAAAGCTCCCGTTCCCTTTCCAGCAAAGGATGATCCTCGGGCAGCGGTTTCCGCGTCTTGGCAATACCATCTGCCAGAGCCGCGACACCGCGCATCCATGGGTTGAACGACTCGGAAAACAAGTAACGGCTCGTTCGCATCGGATGCAGCCACTTCAACGACTCCGCGGTCCATGGATTGCTCGCCATCTGAACCCACGGACTGACGAAGCTCCGGTAGAACGCCTCGCCCGCCTCGGAAACAGCCCGCACTTGTTCGAATGCCTGGCTTTGCTCCGGAAACTTCAGATCCTCGACCCGCCGCTCGTCAAACCGCACGGTGAATTGCGGCTTGTGGCAGTCGGGGTCGCCGCTCGGGTTGTCGATCTTCATCTCGTAGAGGCCCGGAGCGAGGGCTTCGATCTCATCGAGGTTTTCGAGAATGGCGCGATGTTCAAGGCGGGCGACCTTGGCCGACACGAAGATGCCGAGATGGCCCACATGCGGATTGGTCAGATAGACGATCCGTTGACCCGCCTTCTTCAGATCGGCCGTATCCTCATATACGGTCGGAATCCAGCCCAGAGCCTGATGCGGCGGCGTGATGTTGTCTCCGTAGGAGGCAAAGATGACCAACGGATTGCGGATGCGGCGCAAATCGGCGATGCAGCCGTCGCAGATGCGCATGATGCCCTGTTCCAGCTTGTTGCCGATGAACAGGTTTTCGACGATCGCCAGTATTTCTTCGCGGCTGAGGAAATAGAACCCGTTCCACCAGCGCTCGAACTCGAGGAAGCGCTCGCTCTCGGTATCGACCTTGTGGAACAGACCGGCGTATTTCTCCCAAATAGCCTTTTCCGGCTTCAGGTTCTCGAAATTCAGGGCCAGCCACGCGCCATCGAAGCGGCCGTTGCCGAGATCGGCCGTCAAATGCGTGAGCCAGGCGCCGCCGAGCAGTCCTCCGGTCACCCGCATCGGATTGACGCCGGCCTCGCCTGACCAATAGGACAGCGGCGAGCCGTTCAGCACAGCAGGGCCGACCAGACCCTCACAGTCGGCCGAGAGCAGAGTCATCGCCCAACCGGCCTGACAGTTGCCGTAAAGGACAGGCGGCGTGCCGGAATGGCGTCCGGCGACCTCCTCCACGAAGCGCCTGAGTGCATGTAACACGTCGGCCAGTGTCTGGCCGGGCGATGGCTCCGGGAAAAAGATCACGAAATATGTTGGATGCCCCTCGTGGAGCGCCATGCCGACTTCGGAATCGTGCTTGAACCCGCCGATCCCCGGCCCGTGCCCGGCGCGCGGATCGACCACGATGACCGGCGGCTTGTCGGGATCGACGCAGTCGTCCCAGCAGTCATCGCCGACTTCCGTAATCCGCAGGAGCGCATAGTTCGCGGGAGGCTCGAAGCGCCGTGCGTCGAGGATCGTCTCGTATTTGAAGTCGAGCAACGGCGGCAAACCGGCGCGTTCATGCTCGAGCATATTGTCGGCGCGTTGTCTGAGCGTGTCCCAGAAAAGGATCGTCCGCTGCCAGAGGTCGACCTGGTAGTCGACGAGATCCTGGCCCGGCAGTCGAGCGTCCGAAGCATCCTCCACACGCTTCTGACGCCGGGCATCCGCCTGGCTTACCAGTTTAAGTGCGGGTGCCCGTTTGTCGCCGGCATCGGTCGTGGCTTTTTGCCTCTTTGCCGTCGTCATGGCCGGCCTCCCCGGCCACTGTGCGCGGCAAAGAAATTGTAAAGCGGCGCGAAGACCAGTGCCACATACCAGCCATAGGCGAAGCTCTCGGCCAGGCCGAGGAAAAAGCTCTGCCAGCTCAGCCAAGTGAAGCCAGGAAGGAGCCGGAACCAGCTTTGATACATCGCCTGGCCGGGAAACAAAAGGTCGAAGCCGACGCAAAGAGCGAAGGTGACGGCCAGGAAGAGGCCTAGGCTCAAGCCGAGCGCCATCACGGGTATTCTTGAAGCAGACTGAACCGGCAGGGGCGTCCCCGCGCGCGGCGGCGTCCTCGAAGAGATATTGAGATCAGACATGGCGGTCCTCCAACTGGGGCGTCGGCGTCTCGGTCTTGGCACCGGGTCCGACATATTGCTCGGGCGCAGCCTCAAAGCGCTCCCGGCATTCCCGCGAGCAAAAATAATAAACACTGCCGTCATGGACGCTCGGCTTGGCCTTGTCGGTACTGACGGTCTTGCCACAGACGGGATCGACGTCCTTGGTTGGGGGAATCCACCGCAACTCCTCGGCATTCTTTTGCCGGCTGTGGTTCGCATCGCCGTGCTTGGCCTTGCCGTGCCCATGTCCCATGACATGGGCGCCGCAGCCGAAGCGCATCATCACGAAGATGATCACCGCCCAGATCAGGAAGTAGGAAAGCGCGTTCATGAACCCTGCCCGCGACTACTTTTTCGCTGCGCTTGTCTTCGAGGCTGCGGTGCCGTCGTTCTCCGACCGCTTCACGGCAGCGCTCTCGTCGTCCTGGCCCGCCGCCGCTCGGCTCGCCTCGTGCACCAGCCCGGCGCAGCATTTGGACGTGATCTCGGCAAGCTCCCCAACATGGCTGGCGAGCGCCCCGAAGAGATCGCGATAGGCCTCGGCTTGCCGTTCGAAAAGAGCCTTTGGATCCGAAGCGTTTTCGCCAGGCTCGAACGCCGCGCTCATCTGGCCGACGCGGGTTTCAAGGAATTCGGCCTGGCGCCTAGTGACCGCTTCCGTCGTGTCGAACATGAGATTCGTCATGCTCCGGAGCGCTTCAACATTACGCATTTGCAGGGCCGTGATGGCTTCGAGGTCGAGCCCCCGATACTGCAGAACTGCGGGATTGGTGGGTTTGGATGTGTTTGGCATGGTCGGCTCCTTCGGATGGTCCATCAGATTGAGAACGGGTGACCTGAAGCTGGTGCGCGACGGCGCGCCAATGTATTCGGGCCGTCGTTCAGATAGACGGTCCGGGGAGCAATTCGTTACAGTTCGGAGGGTCCTTCCCCGATCTCCGCACGAACATGGCCGGCGTAGTCGCACTCGCAATCGAGATAGCCATGAATTGGGCAGGTCCGACAGGTCTCTTCCAGCTGCTGCCGCAAGGCCTGGCGGGCCCGGTGCAGACGCACGCGAAAATTGCTCTCCGTGATGCCGAGCGTGCCAGCGATACTTTGGCGGGACTCGCCGATCAAGTCGGCGCGCCACAAGATTTCCGCATACTCCGACTTTAGGGTCGGAAGAAGTTTGTAAAGGCACACACAGACAAAGAGATCGAGATCGCTCTTGGCTTCGCCGGTCAAGAGCACTGACTCCAGATAGTGGTATTCCGCGTCCCTTTGACGCTTCTTGCCTTGGGCGCGGTAATAGTCGACTAACGTCGTCTCCAACACCCGGCGCATCCAGGCGCGCAGCTTTTCCGTGTCGCGAACATCGCCAACCCGGGCAAGCACCTTGACGTAGAAATCGTGCAGAACGTCGGCGGCCTCCTCTTCATTGCCGAGCCGCCGCGCGAGAAAGCGAAAGAAGTCCTGCTGAATTTCCACCATGACTGCATGGACAGCGTCTCGTGGTGAATCACTGTCTTGATCGTCAGTCATGTTCTCTCCCGGCCTCGTAGATATGGCGAGAGATCATTTTCACCTGTTGCGATATAAATCTCGAAAATAGCGTGATCGCCGGATGATGAGCGGGGCTTGGCAACTGCTCAGTGACCGCCATGTTTTTCCTCCGCGGTCCAGCGCGACAGAAAGACGCGCTCATAGGCGAACACTGCGGCGATGGCGGCGACCGCGATGACCACGATAAGCGGATCTGATTGCAGCTTTATGGCGCCAAAGACGCCGAGCACGAGCGCGTCGAGCGCGATAGCCATAATCAGTACCCAGCCGCTCGCGTCGATCTCGTGGCGCAGGCGGCGGAACACGCCCCAATGGATCAGGATATCCATCACCAGGTAGAAGAAGGCGCCGAGCGATGCGATGCGGCTGAGATCAAAAAGCACCGTCAGGACTCCCGCAATCACCACGGTGTAAACCAACGTGTGCTCGCGGATCGGACCGGACATGCCGAAATGACTGTGGGGGATCATCTTCATGTCGGTCAGCATCGCCAGCATGCGCGAGACGGCAAAGACACTGGCGAGCAGCCCCGAGGCGGTCGCGACAACAGCAAGCGCGATGGTGAAATAGAAACCGTAAGGACCGAGGGCCGGTTCGGCTGCCTCCGCGAGCGAATAGTCTTTCGCGGCGACGATCTCGTCGAGCGAGAGACTGGAACCGACCGCGAACGCGACCAGCAGATAGACCACCACGCAAATCGCGATTGAAATGATGATCGTGCGGCCGACATTGCGATGCGGATCGACGATCTCGGCGCCACTGTTGGTGATCGTCGTGAAGCCCTTGAATGCGAGGATCGAAAACGCGATCGACGCCGTGAAGCCGGCGATCGGGATGGATTGCGACGACCCTGACGCCGGCTCGAAGGTGAAGCCGCCGGCCACCAGCGCGGCAATGCCGAAGGCGGCGATGCCACCGATTTTCAGGAATGCCATGACGACTGAGAACAGGCCAACGGAGCGATTGCCCGATATGTTAACAAGATAGGCGAAGACGATCAGCCCGACGCCAAGCGCGGGCACGAGAATGCTGCCTGCCTCTAATTCGAATGGCCTGAGAACGTAGGCGCCGAAAGTCCGCGCGACGAGACTCTCGTTGATCACCATGGAGAGCGCCATCAGCAAAGCGGCGGCGGCCGCAATTGCCCCCGGCCCATAGGCCTTCTGCAAGATCATTGCGATTCCGCCAGCGGACGGGAAAGCATTCGACATCTTCACATAGGTATAGGCGCTGAATCCGGTAACGATCCCGCCGGCGATGAAGGAAAGCGGAAACCACGGGCCCGCAAGTTCTGCAATCTGACCGGTAAGCGCGAAGATTCCCGCTCCGATCATGACGCCGGTGCCCATCGAGACACCGCCGGTCAGAGTGATGCTGTTCGCCTGGTAATCAGATTTCATCAGATCCTCTCGCCCACTCTATAGAATATGGGCATTCCTATACTGCACATTGTCTCTGCCGTTCTGCCCACACCAGAAATATTCTATGAGCATTTGGAAGGCTAATTCATACTGTCCGTATTTTGAGGTGGCATCGGGGCCGACTTGAACCTCTTGTCCGCGTTGCCGCGAGTCGGCTCGGTGCAGGATCGCCACGGCCAAAGACGTGCCATCGCGATATATATGAAGGATCCCGACCAAGCGATCAGCAACAGGCCGTTCAAGGCCTCAACGCCGGTGATGAAGCGGAGGTGATCAGAAGGAAACACATCGCCGAGCCCGAGCGAGGTGTAGCTCACGATCGAAAAATAGAGGTAGTCGAGCGGCTCGGCGACGGCCAGGCCGCCGAAACCGCCGAGGGCGAGGACGCCATCACCAAGCGCATAGGCGACCGCATAAATCCCAATCTCGATGAGATGCGCTGCGGTCACCATAAGAACGATGACCAGGATACGCACACCAGCGGTCATCGCGATGCGCGCCATGCCACCGGACAGCCAACGCAGAACCGCATAATGAAATAAGAACGTCAATATGGCGAGTGACAGCGCCAGTATTGTCGCGACAAGCATTTTGGCCCCTATCCTTCGGCATTCTTGTTTTTAAGTATCTTTGTGGCCGCTTGAACGCGGAGAAAACGGCATGAAGCACTATGGTCACGCAGCGACGGTAGGTTTGAACGGCATCTTCAAGCTACCTGCCCGTCACCTGCGGATCCGACAGTCAGCATCAGGACGTCCGCTCCAAGGTGAGTGCGATGCCCTGCCCGCCGCCGATGCAGAGCGTCACCAAGCCCCGCTTGACCCCATTGCGCTCCATTGCATGCAGGAGTCGCGTCGTCAAAACGGCCCCCGTTGCGCCGATCGGATGACCGTGGGCAATAGCGCCGCCTTCGACGTTGACGATGTCTTGTTCGATTCCGATCTCACGCGCGAGCGCAACGGCAATGGCGGCAAAGGCCTCATTGATCTCGACGCGGTCGAGATCGCCAACGCTCCAGCCCGCCCGCTCCAGAGCCTGAAAGACGGCCGGTACCGGTCCGAGGCCGAACATGCCGGGATCGACCGCGCCCACACCGTAGGAAACCAACCTGGCCATGGGTTTAAGACCGTTCTTCTCCGCCCAAGTCGCCTCGGCGATTATCATCGCCGCCGCGCCGCTGTTGAGTCCCGGCGCATTGCCAGCCGTAATCGTACCCTCCTTGCGGAAGGCAGGCCTGAGCTTGCTCAGACTGTCGAGGGTCGTGTCGGGTCGGTTGTGTTCATCGGCGTCGAATGTGGTCGTCTCCTTACGAGTCTTGAGTTCTACCGGAGCGATCTCTTGCTTGAAATTGCCAGCAGCCTGCGCCTCGGAAAAGCGCCGCTGAGAGCGTTCGGCCCAGCGATCCTGATCTTCGCGCGTAATCTGAGCCTTCTTCACCAAGTCTTCCGTGTGCCAGCCGGAGTGCTCGCTGGAAAAGGCGTCGTTCAGGCCGTCACGGAGCATGCTGTCGTGCATCTGGGCATCACCCATGCGATAACCCCAGCGCCCGTTTTGAACGATGTAGGGGGCCTGGTCCATGTTCTCCATGCCGCCGGCGACCGCGCAGTCGATATGTCCGAGCATGATCTCCTGGGCCGCCGAGGCGATCGCCTGAGCCCCAGAGCCGCACACCCGATTGACGGTCATCGCTGGCACGCCAACCGGAATGTCAGCACCGATTGCCGCCTGGCGTGAAGGGTTCATTCTGGCGCCCGCCTGGATCACCTGTCCCATGACCACGGTTTGAACGAGCGAGGGATCGACGCCCGACCGCTCGATCGTCGCGCGGATCGCCGTTGCGCCGAGCTCGGTCGCCGGCAGATCTTTCAAGGATCCTCCATAGGTGCCGATCGCGGTGCGCACGGGGGTACAAAGCATAACCTGCTTGTGAGTCATCGGTGTGCTTTCCTTCTTGTCTCGCTTGAGTGGATTGGTTCCTGATTCCGCTCAGATCAGGTACTGGCCGCCATTGACGGTCAGTGTCGAACCCGTGATGAAACCCGCGTCGTCGCTCGCCAGAAACACCACGGCCCGGGCAATTTCCTCGGGTTGGCCGAGGCGGCCGACCGGGATCTGGGCGACGATGCTATCGAGAACCTTAGGGGGAACGTCGGCGACCATGTCGGTCTCGATATAGCCCGGGGCAATGGCGTTGACGGTGACGCCTTTGGCGGCGCTCTCGAGCGCTAGCGCCTTGGTGAATCCCAGAAGACCGGCTTTCGCCGCCGCATAGTTGGTCTGGCCCAGTTGGCCCTTCTGGCCATTAATCGAGCTGATGTTGATAATGCGGCCGTAACCGCGCTCCCGCATCGGGGAAATGACGGTGCGGCACATAGTGAAACAAGCGGTCAAATCGGTATCGATTACCGCGCGCCAGTGCTCTGACGTTAATTTATGGAGCATAGCGTCGCGGGTGATCCCCGCATTGTTCACGAGAATCTCGACCGGGCCATATGCGGTGGTGATTTTCGCGACGGCGGCGGCGCAGGCCTCGTCATCGGCCACATCCCATTTGAAAACAGGGATGCCCGTTGCCGCCTTGAAGTCTTCGGCCGCCAGATCGTTGCCGTGGTAGCTAGCGGCGACCGTATAGCCCGCATCGCGCAGGGTTCTGGCAATCGCGGAGCCGATTCCGCGCGTGCCGCCGGTCACCAATGCCGTTCGTCCCATGATTTCAACCCCCGTAAGAGATACCAGCCGCTCTGCAACGGCCGTTGCAGCCTTGTGCGAAAACTGCAGATTGCGTTGTGTCGCGTTGGGCAAGGTCTTTGATCACGTTCATTCCTCCTGACGGGCTCAATCCTTCGGGGTCCTCCATGTCTAGAAGACGATGCCCGGCTGGCTCCGTTACACAAGGAGCGCTGATCGCATAGTCGTTCGACGGGAAGGAAAGCTCCGACCCGCTCCGGTGGCCGTGAAGGATTTGTGTAACTTTCGGCGACCCATTCACGTCTTATGTGACGCCAATGAAAATCCGGGTGGGCACACCGTCCCGGTTTTGAGCAGCGGAGGAGCGAGGCCAAGTGATCGAGACGATGGAAGATGGAAACCGCGCCGCTTCAAAAGCCGGCCTGATTGATCCAGATAACGAACAGCTCGTTCATCCAGAAGGGTTTTTAACCCCAAGGTGCCAGCCATGCCGACGCCAGCGCGACAGCCTTGATGGTGGCGTTTTGGCGGCACACAAAGGCCGGAACGGAAATAGCGACGGGGAGGGAGATTCTGGGTGTCCACCGGACTCGGACGGCTCCGACGACACCGAGATGGAGGCAATTCTGCAGGAGTTTATCGAAACGCTTATGCGTCTCTTGGAACCCCGCTACGCCGAGGTGGTGTGGCGCGCGGAAATTCTGAATCATCCGCCCACCAGGATCGCCACAGATCTCGGTCTCAGCGAACAGATAGTCATCAGACGACTTCAGCTAGGCCGCCGGACCCTCCTACACCTCGTCATGTTGACGCTGGAACCCCCTCTTAAGGTTTGATGCCCAAACATTTTGACTGTTCCGTGCTGGGAAATAAAACGGCAATCAAGAATTTACTTGGAATCGACAGTAGCGACAGATAAATTGGCAATAACTCTCGAGTTTCTGCGAATTTACCCCTGTCCCGTCCAATCAAGGGATGAGATAGGGGCTGATCTCGAAGAGGGGAGTGACAGGTGGTCTGATGCGATGCAATGATCCTGGATCCTTTCACGCTGAAGCCGGTGGTAGCCGCGGGAGCGTCTGCCTCGCCGTGGCGCGAAATGAACGCAGAACTTTGTAGTCAAAGAGTACGTGAAGAGAGGATAGAATCAATGAGCCAAGCCCATAGCGGCCATGCCGGCCACATGCCGTCAAGCGGACGGGGAATGGTGATCTCGGCTTGGCTGACCGGCATCTATTTCGTAATCGAGATGGGCATCGGCCTCTGGACGGGCTCGATCGCGGTGATTTCCGACGCCTTCCACACCTTCTCGGCGGTGGGTGGCGTACTAGTCGCGATCGTCGCCGCCAAGCTTGCCCGCCGCCCCGCCGACGAGGATCGCAGTTTCGGCTGGTACCGCGCCGAGATTATCGGAGCGCTCGTCAATGGCGGCTTCCTTCTGGGCATGGCGCTCATCGTGATCGTAATGGGTGCGATGCGGCTGTCCGACCCGATCGAGCTGCCTACCGGGCCGATGCTTTGGGCCGCGGCGGGCGGGCTTTTCACCGAGTTTATTTCGCTCGGCTTGATCTGGAAGCAGAGCCAGAGCGACCTGAACGTGAAAGGCGCACTTTGGCACATCATTCAAACCTTCGTCGGCAGCCTGCTCATTATCGTGACGGCACTCGTGATTCAATTCACCGGGTTCCTGCTGATCGATCCGATCCTTGGTATGGGCTTCGGCTTCGTGCTGCTCTGGGCCAGCTGGGGCATTCTGCGCGACGCTGCTCACCTATTGATGGAAGGCACACCGGCCGACGTCGGCCTGTCCGATGTCACCGGCGCGCTGGAGCAGGTCGAAGGCGTTGCGAATGCCCACCACGTTCATGCCTGGGCTCTGACCAGCGGCCGTTACGTCTTCTCCGGTCATGTGCGCGTCGCCGACGAGACCGATCCCCAAGCGGTCCTGGCGGCAGCGCACGCCATGCTCAAAGAAAAATTCGGATTCTTCTTCGTCACCTTGCAGGTCGAGGACACCTGCCTTGATGAGTCCGGGGCTGAAGCCATCGACGTGACGCGCACGGCAGGGGGCCGCAGCCGGAAATGAAGATCGTTCTCCTGCTCCTGCTGATCACGCTGTCGGAGGCCACAATCGGCGTGTTCGTGAAGCTCACCGACGGACTGATCCCGATCCAGACGCTGAATTTCTACGCTCTGAGCTTCGCGGCCGCCTTTCTGATGGCGGTCATGCCGCTGGCGACCGGCCGGCCCTTGCGCTTTCCGAAAGGCAACCTGAAAGACACCGCGATCATCGGCGTGCTGATCGCCACGCAGATCAGCGTTTTCAACTACGCCATGACGCTGGTGCCCATCGCCAATGCGGTGATCTTCTGGAGCGTCGCGCCCTTCTTCGTGTTCATCTTCTCGGCGCTGTTTCTCGGTGAAAAGGCACGCAAGAGCTACATCCTGATCTTCGCCGTCGCGCTGACCGGTATCGTCCTCGCCAAGCCGCTTGAGGGCGGCCACATGATCGGCAACCTCGTCGCACTCGGCGACGGCGCGATCTACGCCGCCATGGTCACCTACATGCGCTACGAAGGAAAGACCGAGGCCGGCAACGACATCGCCTGGTCGATGCTCGCGGGGGCGCTGATCCTGTCGCCAGCGCTCATCCTCGCCGGCCCCGGCACGCCCGCCGCGACCATCTCCTATGCCGCACTCGGGATGGACCTGCCGGTGATGCTCTGGGCAGCGGGGCTGGGCATCGTCTCGACCGGCTTCGCCTATTTCGGCATCTCCATCGTCCTCAAGACGCTCAACGCCAATGTCTATGCGCTCGTCGATATCATCGTCTCGCCGGTCGTGGCGTCAACGCTGGGCTACCTTATCTTCGCCGAAATCCCGGCGCAGGGCATGATCTATGGTGGCGCATTGCTGCTCGGGGCCGGTTTCTGGTTGACCCGCGAGATGTCGCGCGGCGCGGAAAACCGGGCCGTTCATCCCTGCCAGTGTGCGTGAACCGAACGGATCAACTCGTGTGAATCCAATCAGCAACGACACGAGACTTGGCAGACAAACGCCAGTAGGTCGTGATGGTGGTGTCGCGGGACGGATAGACGATGGGATGAAAGTCGAGTGACCGTTGGAATCATCGCGCAAATCATTCTGGTCATGTTGCTTTGGGCTGCCTGCTTCCCGCTGATAACCGTCGGCATTGAATTTGCCCCTCACCTGACATTCGCCACGCTGCGCGCGTTCCTGGCAGGCGCAGCGTTGATCATCGTCGCGCTTGCATTGCGGCAGCCCCTGCCCAAAAGTCGTCGAATCTGGACAATGTTGGCCATCGTTGGCGCAGGTGCCACCAGCCTGGGCTTCTTGGGGATGTTCCATGCCGCGGAATTCGTTTCCCCGGGCATCGCCACTGTAATCGCCAACACCCAACCGC
Organism: Thecamonas trahens ATCC 50062; assembly: GCF_000142905.1. Taxonomy (NCBI): domain Eukaryota; order Apusomonadida; family Apusomonadidae; genus Thecamonas; species Thecamonas trahens. The sequence continues at coordinate 40,565 of NW_013657604.1, forward strand.
TGTTGGCGGCGGGCCTGGCGGGTATCATCCTCAAAGAACAGTTGACCGCGCTGGGCAAAGCAGGCCTTGCCTTGGGCTTTATGGGGATACTCGTCATCACTTCGCCCCAGATACTCACCGGCGGGCAAGAAAATTACATTCTAGGAGTAGCCTATATTGTCCTGGCTGCACTCGGCGTCACGGTGAGCAACGTTGTAATTAAACGAATTGCCGGAAACGTCGACGCCCTTATGGCAATGGGCCTCCAGTTGCTCATCGGCAGTGTTCCGCTCGCTATTGTCGCCTGGGCCACGGAGGAGCCAACAACGATCCGATGGTCGTTGCCATTTGTAGGCGCGCTCCTTGTTCTCAGTCTGTTCGGGTCGGCGTTAGTATACTGGCTATGGTTCTCCGTGCTGGAGAAAGCGCCTCTCAACCGCGCGAACGCGTTAAGCTTCCTGATCCCGATTTTCGGCCTTGCAATGGGCGCTTTGTTTTACGGTGAGACCCTTGGCTGGATGCAGATCGTCGGCATTGTCCTTGCGATTCTTGGGGTCGTGTTGGTGACGCGCAGAGGGACTAAGCCGGCCAGAATGGCCGGATAAGGGCAACCGTGTTGGTTTGCTGCTGCCCGGCCTAGGTTCGCGCCCGGCGTCCACCACAGATTTCTCTCGACTTACCTTCGACCACGGCGGTTGCCCTTACTGAACTACTGTACCGTTACTCTTTATGGCTTTGATTTAGATCAATGCCGTTGCTCTCGATTCTCGTATTATGAACCCGAAACTCGACCCCTATGGTGGGTTTTAGCGCAAGGCTAGCGTGGGGTGTTTTTGTGCGTTGACCTAAGGCGCTCAGCCCGAAGATGTTTCCAGATCGCCCGATCTTGCCAACTCGGGCCGAGGTTTTGAGCATGACTGTAGCAACACATAAGACGATTAAAACCGACCCACTTTCCGATGAGCTCGACAACACGTCACGGCCGATGACCCCGGAAATAGAAATGGCACTCACCGACTATTATCACGAATTTCGTCGCTATCTCGTGCGCCGGGTCGGCGATTCGGTCACTGCGGAGGATGTGCTTCAAACTTTCTGCGTGCGAGTCATCAACAGCGGGACAGTACTTAGGAATAGCGAAAGTGTGGTCGCCTGGTTGTATACGGTGTTGCGCTCGGTGCTGACCGATCATTACCGCAGTGAGGCTGCACGGCGGCGCCGAAAAGACAGCTACATGCAAGACCAGATGGTATTGGCCGACGGCCAGGTAGATCTAGCGAACGAGAAAGGCGTTTGCAGCTGTCTTCGAAAGCTTGTGCCGGGGTTGCGCCCGGACTATGCAGAGATTCTTGAACGGATCGATCTGTCGGATGAACCGCGTGAACGAGCCGCAGCTGATCTTGGGATCACACCATCGAATGCGAGAGTGCGCCTGCATCGGGCGCGCCAAGCACTGCGTGTTTCTCTAGCAGCGTTCTGCACCGATTGCTCCGAAGGTAGATTTGACGACTGCACTTGTGAATCAATGCGCGACGGCAAGAGCTGTAGCTTGTAACTATCACAAAGTTCTACAACTGCCCTTCTATCGGCGGGCTGAACCGCGCCGGGTTTGCCGAAGGCTTCAACTCTCAAGAGGATGGAGCGATGAAAGAGAACAAACCCCTACTGACATACTCAGGCTGAAGTGCGCGCGAGGTGATGAGCCCATACGATCTCGAAGCCTTCTAGACTGAGACCGACGCGGGATTCGGCGACGGGATATGAAACTGTTTCCACAGCGTCCTTGTCCACGCTCAGGCCAGAATGCGCCGACTTGATGTCGCGTGTAGAGCTGTTGGGAGATCCGCGGAATCGTGCGGCAGCGCCTCGGCGCCGACTTGAAGAATGTCGCTGTGCGGCTGTATCACGGCTAAGCAGGCACTGGAAAAGCAGCAGCAGGGGATTTGTTTGTGCCTGATCTGCCCGATCCATGGTTTCCTCGACTGCCGCTGTGAAGAGACGGATTGTGCACGGGGCCGGATTGTGCACGGGGCCGGATTGTGCACGGGGCCGGATTGTGCACGGGGCCGGATTGTGCACGGGGCCGGCAGGTGGGCTGAAGCTGTAACGGCGGGCAAGTCGTTCCGTCTGTAAGTCCAGGTGGTTGTGCCTTCGGGTCACCATAGCGATCCGATGTCCGACGCAGCACCGGTTGCGCCGTCTCCACCCCTACAGCGTCTTTCATCCCAACCAAGGAGACCAGAGATGACAGATTCAAGAACGATGATACCTTCCAGCACGATGCGTTTGCCGGGTTTGAAAGCTCTCGCCATAGCCGCGGGCCTCACCGTCCTCACCGCGGCAGGTGCGTTGTCGGCCCAGCATGGAGCAAAGCCACAGCAAGGCCAATCCCAGCAGATGCAGCAGCAGATGCAAGGCGGACCGTCCTTCGAGCGCATGCAGGAGATGATGCAGCAGGCCCGCGAGACAACAGACCCTGCCGAGCGCCGGCAGCTCATGCGCCAGCACATGCAGATGATGGTCGAGAAGATGCAGGCGATGCACGGCATGATGGGGAACATGCCCATGCAGGGCCAGATGGGCGGCCGGATGTCGGGCCATCAGGGATCCGGCAGTCAGGGCATGGGCATGTCCGGGGACATGTCGGACGATATGTCCGAACGGATGCAGCAGATGATGGGGCGCATGCAAGAGCAGCAGGGCATGATGCAGCAGATGATGCAACAGATGCTCGAACAGCAGCGCATGATGATGGAGATGGACGAAGACCGCTAACGTCTGGAAGGCGGCTGCCGCATCCTGTATGCGGCAGCCGCCCCCAAGGAGAGAAAGGGACGGTTCTGTAATGCTGGTGCAGTTCGACTTCGTCTGTAACGGTCCCTTCGGCCAGGACGTGGCCGAGGCGATGGACGGGCTGGCGCCCGCCATTGAAAACCTCAACGCCAAGCTGTTCGACGTGCACCGTCCCCTGAGCGAAATCACCAAAGGACCAATGTGAACGAAGGGCAGGACACACGACCCAATCCACCCTGGCCTCGCATCATCGCCGGTCTGGCGGTGTTGGCCGTCTTCCTCGCGACCGTCCTTGTGTTATGGCGCATCGGCATACTGGACCGCCTGCGCGACGGCGCAGCGCTTGAGCAGGCTGTGATGCAATTCGGCCCGCTCGGCCCCTTTTTGATCATCGGCCTGATGACCGTCGCCATTGTCATGAGCCCGATTCCAAGCGCGCCGATCGCGCTCGCCTCCGGCGCGGCCTACGGCCATTACTGGGGCGCGTTCTACGTTGCCATTGGCTCCGAGATCGGCGCCCTAACCGCTTTTGGCGTCGCGCGCCTCTTCGGATACGACGCACTCAAGGCATGGCTCGGCACGCGGCTGTCGATGGGTGTCCTGCACCGCTTCATCACGTCCCAGAACGCCCTCATGGCGGTCGTGTTCGCGACACGGCTCATGCCGTTCCTGTCCTTCGACATCATCAGCTACGCCGCCGGTCTGACGCCGCTCAGGACTTGGCGCTTTGCCGTTGCGACCCTGTTCGGTATCATCCCGGCGAGCTTCCTGCTCGCGCATTTCGGAGATGAGCTCGCCTCCGGTGACTGGCGGCGTGCCGGGTTAACGGTGCTCGCCCTTGGGCTCATAACCCTGCTTCCTCTTGCCTGGAAGACTGCTCCGGCGCGCTACCGACTAGCTCTGAAGCGCTTATTAAAGCTTGGATAAGCGAGGAACCCCGCGTCGCAATAGCAGTTCTGGCGGTATGTCAGCGTGAATCCCAACGTGACTTGCTTGTGCAACCTCGCCAAGCCGCATTAGTCGGCCCGATTTTACAGAACACAACCTTGCCATGCGTAGGCGACATCAACACCTATGGCGCCATCGCGCCATGAGCAAAAGTTCCAGAAATACCGAACACTCCTCCTCCGAGTATGGCTACAGCTTGATTTTTAGTGGTTCCCATATGGTACCCGATCGCATTTCCGGACTATAGCTTGAGAGTCGAAAAGCTCGCTAGCGTGCTGTACTAGCGGGCTTAATTTGGTTGCAGGGGCAGGAAGCCACCGGCAGCCAAACTCGCTAGTCGTGGCCGTATGATGGCAGCAAGCCATCCTCCGTAGGATGAAGGACACCGCTCTAATCGGTGCCACGGTGGACAAGAACCTTCTCATGCGGACAACGCATCCACGATCGGACATTCCGGTACGTCGCCGCCATCGCACTTCGCCGCCATGTCCTTGAGCACGCGCTCCATGCGCCTGAGATCGGCAATCTTGCGGCGGATGTCGGCGATGTGGGCCAGCGTCATCTCCTGTACCTCTCCACAGCTGTAGTCGCCACCATCAACGAGCCGCAGCAGTGCGCGGATCTCGTCGAGCGAGAAGCCCAGTTCTCGGCTCCGGCGGATGAAGGCGAGCCGCTTGAGATGCGCGGTTTCATAAATCCGCTGTCCGCCGGCGGTGCGCGGCGGCTTGGGCATGATGCCGATCCGCTCGTAGTAGCGGATCGTCTCGATGTTGACCCCGGTATGTTTCGAGATCGTTCCGATTCCATAACTGGCGGTCGTCATCTCATTGTCCTGTCTCACCATTTTCTCCCTTGAACCTGTAGCGACTACAGCTCCTATCTTAACATGGCAAGACCGAACTGGTGAGGACCAAGCCAATGGCTCGAGCGGACGAAACGGCGGCCGGCGCAATGGAAATCGGGCAGGAAACGGAAGGCGCTCAACGGCGCACCGGCTGGGCGGCTGCCGGCGGCATTCTCGGTGCTGTCGGTGCGTCGTCCTGCTGCATTCTGCCGCTGGTGCTGTTCAGCCTCGGCGCCGGCGGCGCCTGGATCGGCAACCTGACGGCGCTGGCGCCCTATCAGCCGATCTTCGTCGCCGTCACCCTTGGCTTCCTCGGGTACGGTTTCTACGCCGTCTACTGGAAACCGCGGAAAGCCTGTGCCGAAGGCGCGGCGTGTGCGCGCGCCCTCCCGGGCCGCACCGTCAAGGCCGCCCTTTGGGTCGCGACGGCACTGGTCGCCGCCGCGATCGCTTTTCCCTACGTCGCACCGACACTGCTTGGCGTTTGAATGGAAGGAGGTTCGACGGATGATTCGCGCGCTTTTCGCTGCCTTGGTCCTTACAAGCCTCTTTGTCGGTACCGCGGCCATCGCCGCCCAACGGACGGTGACACTCGCCGTCGACGGCATGACGTGCGCGAGCTGCCCCTACATCGTGAAACAGTCGCTATCCCGCGTGCCGGGCGTCGAGCGGGTCGAGGTCTCGTACGCGGACAAGCGGGCCGTCGTAACCTTCGACGACTCGAGAACGGACGTTGCCGCGCTGACGAAGGCGACCGCCGGCGTCGGCTTTCCTTCCGCGCTCGTGGAATAGAGTGATGGCGCTGGACGATCGCAAGGTTCTCGCCACGGGAGTTGTCGGCTCCGTCGTCGCGGCGATCTGCTGCTTCACGCCGGTGCTCGTCGTGGTACTCGGCGCCGCCGGGCTCGCGGCCTGGCTCGGATGGATCGACTACGTGCTGCTGCCCGCGCTCGCGCTTTTCCTAGGAATTACCGCCTACGGCCTGTATCTGCGCCGCTGCCGCGTGAAAGCCGCGGCCGCCGCAACATCGAACCCGGAGCATTCGACATGACCCTGATGACCGACGACTGCTGCACCACCGGCCAGACCGGACTCCGCCGCACCTATGATCTCGCCGTGATCGGAGCGGGCTCGGCCGGCTTCTCGGCCGCGATCACGGCCGCCGAGCTGGGCGCACGGGTGGCGCTCATCGGCCATGGCACGATCGGCGGAACCTGCGTGAACGTCGGCTGCGTGCCCTCCAAGACGCTGATCCGGGCAGCCGAGACACTGCACCAAGGCCGCGCGGCTGAACGATTCGCCGGCATCGAGGCCCGCGTCGGGCTTACCGACTGGTCCGCTACCGTCTCGCAGAAGGACGAGCTGGTGGGCGCGCTGCGTCAGGCGAAGTACAAGGACCTGCTCGCGGCGTACGAAGGGATCACCTACGTCGAAGGACGGGCGCGGCTCGCCACTGACGGCGTCCTGGTCGAGGGAGAGCCGCTGCGGGCCGGCAAGGTGGTGATCACCACTGGGGCCCGCCCTGCCCTGCCGTCGATCCCCGGCATCGAGGAGGTGTCCTATCTCACCAGCACCACGGTGCTCGAGATCGCAGAGCTGCCGCGATCGCTGCTCATCATCGGCGGCGGTTATATCGGCTGCGAGCTGGCACAGCTCTTCGCGCGCGCCGGCGTCGAGGTGACGATCGCCTGCCGCCGCGGCCTGCTGCCGGCGGCCGAGCCGGAGGTCGGCACCGCCCTCACCGGGTACTTCGAGGATGAAGGCATCCGCGTGCGAAGCGGGCTCAAATACCGCCAGATCCGTGAGACGGAAGACGGCGTGATCCTGAACGCGCTCGCGGAGGGCAACGACGTACGCCTCGAGGCAGAGCGGGTCCTGATCGCCAGCGGCCGACGACCGAACACGGAGGAGATGGGCCTCGCCGAGGCAGGCGTTGTCCTGTTACCGAACGGCGGCATCGAGGTCGACGAACGCCTGCGCACGACGAAGGCCGGCATCTACGCCGCCGGCGACGTCACTGGCCGCGACCAGTTCGTCTACATGGCCGCCTATGCTGCCCGGCTCGCGGCGGAGAACGCGCTCAACGGCGACAGCCGGCGCTACGACAACGCGGCGATGCCGGCGGTCGTGTTCACCGATCCCCAGGTCGCCAGCGTCGGCCTGACCGAGGCCGCGGCGGGCCAGGCCGGCCACCGGGTCAAGACCTCTCTCCTGTCGCTCGACCAGGTGCCTCGCGCGTTGGCAGCGCGCGACACGCGCGGCCTGATCAAGCTCGTGGCGGAGGAGGAGACGGACCGGCTGCTCGGCGCGCACATTCTCGCGCCCGAAGGCGCCGACAGCATCCAGACGGCCGTTCTCGCCATCAAGCACGGACTCACGGTCGCCGAGCTTGCGGAGACGATCTTCCCCTATCTCACAACGGTCGAGGGCCTGAAGCTCGCCGCCCAGACGTTCACGCGCGACGTGGCCAGGCTTTCCTGCTGCGCGGGGTAACGGGGGCCATGGAGACCGGCGACAAGGTCCTGGCGTTGCTCGGTGCGAAGGTGCTCTGCTGCGTCGCGCTGGTTCTCGCCGCCACCGGTGTCCTGGGAGGGTTTGGCGCCTGGCTGATCGACGGTGCCGGAGGGTGGCTCGTTGCCGGCCTGATCGTTGCGGCCATCGTGGCGCTCATGCTCGGACGCCGACAGGAGCGGACGAAGACGCGCCATCCCGGATGAGGCATCCTATATGAGGCGACAGGAACCTGCCGCTACGCGCCCCGTTTTCGACTCAGGACGAGAATAGGATGACCCAACGTTTCGACCTGGTGGTAATCGGCACCGGCACCGCCGCAAGCGGCGTAGCGAGCCGCTGTCGCAATGCTGGCTGGTCGGTGGCCATTGTCGACGAACGCCCCTTTGGCGGGACCTGCGCGTTGCGCGGCTGCGATCCTAAGAAGGTGCTGCGACGCACGGCCGAGGTGGTGGATGCCGCGCGACTCATGAACGGACACGGAATCACTGGTCCCGCCCCCACCGTAGATTGGCCCGCCCTCATGGCCTTCAAGCGGAGCTTCACCGATCCGGTCCCCAATGCGCGGGAAAAGGCCTTCGCGGACAAAGGCATCGCCACCTTCAAGGGTACAGCGCAGTTTATTGGCGAAAACACGATTTCCGTCGGCGAGGACCGGCTCGAAGCCCGATACATCGTGATCACAAGCGGGGCGAAGCCGGTGCCGCTCTCCATGCCCGGTGCCGAGCACGTCATCACCAGCGACGACTTTCTGGAGCTGGAGGCGCTGCCGAAACGTGTGCTTCTGATCGGCGGCGGGTACGTTTCCTTCGAGTTCGCCCATATCGCCGCACGCGCCGGTGCCGAGGTGGTCATGGTCGACCGGGGCGAACGGCCGCTCAAGGCGTTCGATCCCGACCTCGTCGACATGCTGGTCGACCGCACGCGGGCCCTCGGCATCACCTTCCGCGCCAAGGCCGAAGTGACGGCGATCGAGCAGGCGAACGGCGGGCTTGGCGTCATTGCCAGGATCGACGGCGCCGAAGAGCGGTTCGAGGCGGACCTCGTCGTGCACGGCGCCGGCCGGGCCGCGGCGATCAGCGCGCTGGAGCCCGACAAGGCGAACGTCAAGGCGGACGGTACGGGCGTCGAGGTCAACGAGTATCTGCAGAGCCTCACGAACCCGGCGGTCTATGCCGCCGGCGACGCCGCGGCGACAGCGGGGCCGCCGCTCACGCCGGTCGCCAGCCTGGAGGCCAAGGCGGTGGCGGCGAACCTGTTGGAAGGAAACCACGCCACGCCCGACTACACCGGCGTGCCGAGCGCCGTGTTCACCGTTCCCGAATTGGTGCGTGTCGGTCTGAGCGAAGCCGACGCAACGGCGCAGGGCCTCGAATTCGAATGCAAATTCTCAGACATGCGGGGCTGGTTCTCCGTCCGTCGCGTCGGAGAAACCCACGCCGCGGCGAAAGTGCTGGTCGAGCACGGATCGGGACGGATCCTTGGCGCGCACATCCTCGGGCCGGAAGCGAGCGAGACCATCAACCTCTTCGGCCTCGCCATGCGCACCGGGCTAAAGGCGGAAGACCTCAAGGGCCTGGTCAGCGCCTATCCGTCGGCAGGCTCGGATATCGGCTCTCTGATCTGACGCCGCGCTCGTCATGGTCTGAGACAGGCGCAAAGCCTTCCACGGCGCTGGAAGCGCTTCCCAGGTCGATGTAGCGTTCCTGACCGGCTTCCCGACGGAATAACCACCGTCTCTCCTTTCCCGGCACGACTCCGATCCCTTGACTCTGTACCGTGGTACGGAGCGTAGGCTTCAATGAGCGATCGAGGTGAGAGACATGATTGGCATGACCATCAGCAGGGCCGCGCAGGCGGCCGGCGTTGGCGTCGAGACGGTCCGCTTCTACGAGCGCAAGGGCCTGATCGAGCAGCCCCCGAAGCCCGCCGCCTCAGGCTTTCGGAGCTATCCCGACGAGACCATCGAACGCATCCGCTTCATCCGGCAGGCGCAAGAGCTGGGCTTCTCGTTGCGCGAGGTCCGGGAGCTCCTGGAGCTGCGCGCCGATCCCGAGGCGGATGCGGCCGACGTCCGGGCCCGGGCTACGGCGAAGCTCGACGACGTGAACGAGAAGATGCGCCAGCTCCAGCGCATCGGACAGGCCTTGGAGGCACTGATCGCGTCTTGTCCCGGCCACGGCGAGCTCGGCTGCTGCTCGATCATGGAGGCGCTGGAAGGTCACCAAAAGGCGGACGTCGGGGCCACGGAAGCCGTTGATACAAAGCCAAGATCAGGATGACGGAGCTCCTTGCGCAGTTTCAGGCGCTTCCGGCGATCTCCCTCGCGGCCTTCGCGCTGGTGGCGGCCGCCGGCCTTTTTCATTGGCTTGGCCCCGAGCTCGGTGCCGCTGGCCTCGGTGGTCGTCGGCTCGGTCGCCGGGCGTGTAACCGGGGTGATCGCACCGACGGCGCGTCTTTTGCTCCTGTTCGCCGGCGGGTTCGTGCTCGGCATCGCCACGGTGGATGCCGCCATCGGCGGGCTGTTCGGATTCGTCGGCGACCTCGTCATTCGCGTGCTCGCCGGCTCCCTGGCGATTACCAACTCGTGCTTGCGGGCCTGCTGGTGGCCATGG
>NW_013657604.1:51247-54741 GCF_000142905.1 Thecamonas trahens ATCC 50062
GGCGCTGTCGCTGCCGCTGGTGCTGCCGCGCGTTTCAGCGGCGCGCCGGGCGCTCGACTGGCTCGCCGGCCTGTCGCGCCGCATCCCCGTCTGGACCGGCTTGGTGCTGATCGTCCTCGGCGCGTGGTCGATCTGGTTCGGGTTGTTCGTGAACCTGGAGGACTGGACATGATGGCATGCACGCGCGCTTTCCGCGCCACAGTCGCGGTCGCCGCCGGCGTGGTGATCGCCTCGACCGCGGGCGCTCCCTCCATCAGAGCCGCCGACGACGTCCATTACGGACCGGATACCGTCGACATCGCGGCCCATTGGGCGGCGCGCGCGACCCTCGCCAACGCGGTGATGTTCAGCGGCCTGGGAGAGCCGCTCTCGATCTCCATGTCGACGGCCGACGACATCCTGAAGCATGCAGGTTACATTGCCCGGCCCCCGATGCCCGACATGGCCACCGTCGGGGCCGTTTATGCCGCCGGAAGCCCGGCGCTGAAACAGACGCCCGACTTCTCGGATTTGCAGACATTGCGGTGGGGTCCCGCGAGCTTCGACCGGACGCTGGAGCCGGCCGCCCAGGCCTGGGCGCTGATCAAGATCACCAGCCCGGCGTTCCACCTCAACTTCCATGACGACAAGGCGGACAGGCGCGTCGCGCTGATGATGCTGCCGCAAGCCCGGGCGCAGGCCGAGGTCCTGGCGGAGCGGCTTCTCACCGGCCCGGGCCTGTTCGCGGCCCGTTCTTCGGACGGCACCTTCGCCGAACCCCGCGCCCACGACCAGGCCGTGGTGTTGTGGGGTGTGTCCAACCTGATCCTCGCCGCGACGAGCGAGCGCGAGGACTACTGGCACACGGCCTGGCGCGAGCTCGTCGACGCCGGCGATTATCGCGAGCTGTCGGACCGCGCCCTCGCGGCCGTCGAGCAGTTGCCGCCCAACACCCCCCGGGACCAAGCCCTGGCGATCGAGGCGCTGGGCCGCTACGCGCTCGCCACGAACGACGCGCAACGCCGCGAAAAAGCCCTGACGCTGGCACGTCGCCACGCCAACGCGCTGACGCAGGTACGGAATGTCTCGCTGAGCGATGCCGCGCTTGCCGTCTACGGCCTCGTCGAGGCCGGCCGGCTGCTGCGGGATGACGGGTTCGCGAAGGCAGCGGCCACCGCATTCGAGACCGGGCTGCTTCCGAAGTGGGACGACCGGCTCGGCGCGTTCCGCACGGACGAGCCCGTCAGCTATACGCCGTCCATCACGGCCGCCGTCGTGGCAGCGCTGAATGCGATGCGCTGGCACGGCTCGGGCGATCTCGCGAAGGAAGCAAACCGCCTTTATCCGGGGTTTCTCGAAACGGTTCTGGTCGATGCGAGACTGCAGCTCGCGAGCCCGCTGCCGCTGGTCCCGGCCCGCTACCGCGAGGGCTGGCCCGATACGGCCTTCGCGCATCCGGCGCTGCCGACACCGGAGAAAGCCGGCCTCGCACCGGTCTTCGCCGGCGAGGTCGTACACGAGAACGGGACGTGGCGCGTCTCCGATCGCCGCTTTCGCACGGCAGACGCGATGTTCCTCGCCAACATGCTGGTGATGCCGCACGAGGGACAGGCCGACACGTTCCTGCCCGCGAACCGGCTCGAGAGCCTCGACAGATAGGAGAAGGACATGGCCGAAGCCATCGCGCAACAGGCACGGGACCGGGGCATCGAGAGCCTGCAACTCAAGATCGGGGGCATGAGCTGCTCGTTCTGCACGAACGCGATCGAGCGCGGACTCCGCCGCGAGAAGGGCATCGAGGAGGTGCATGTCTCCCTCGCCCACGAGGAGGCCCTGGTGCGGTTCCGGTCGGACGAGACCGACGAGACGCGGATCAAGGACACGTTGCGCGCCCTCGGCTTCATCGTGCGCGACCCGCGCAAGGTCGGCGGCTTCGACGAGCAACTCGACCTCAAGCGCAAGGAGCGCAACGACCTGATCTCGGCGGCGAGCCTCGCCCTTCTCATGTTCTGCGCGATGGCCGCCATGTGGCTCGGCCTCTGGCAGATGCAGGACTGGCACGCCTGGACGGCGTGGGCGTTCGCCACTTACACCTTCGGCTGGAACGGCCGGCGCATCATCCGTATGGCGTGGGGCGCCGCGTGGCGCGGCATCACCAACCAGCACGTGCTGCTCTCGGTCGGCGCCATCGGCGCCTATATCGGCGGCCTCCTCGGCGCCCCGCTACCGTTCCTCGGCTGGTACGGCTTCGTCGGGTTCCCGCCCGTCGACTTCTTCGGCGTGGTGGTGTTCCTGACCACCTATCACTTGCTGTCCGGCTACGTCTCGCTCGTGGTGCGCACGAAGGCGTCGGAGAGCGTGCGCCGGCTCCTGGAGATGCAGCCACCGACGGCCCGGGTTGTTCGCGACGGCCGGGAAGAGGACGTCGCGATCGACGAGGTCGCGATCGACGACCGCGTCCGCGTGCGCCCCGGCGACCGCATCCCGGTGGACGGCACGGTGGAGGACGGCACGTCGGCGGTCGACCAGTCGATCGTCACGGGCGAGCCGATCCCCGAGGAAAAGAAGCAGGGCGACGAGGTGATCGGCGGCAGCGTCAACCAGACCGGCACGCTGCTCATCCGCGTCACCCGCACCGGCGAGGACAGCTTCCTGCGCCAGGTCGCGCGCCACGTCGAAGAGGCGAAGGCGATGAAGCCGGGGATCATCGTCCTGGTCGACCGGGTGCTGCTCTACTACGTCCCGGCGGTGCTCGGGATATCGGCGGCGGCGCTCCTGTTCTGGGGCTTTGCGCCGCTGGCCTGGGGCGGCGCCATGCAGTGGGTCACGGCGATCTATGCCGCGGTCACGGTGCTCGTGATGGGCTATCCCTGCGCACTGGGCATGGCGACGCCGCTGGCGCTGATCCGTGGTGGCGGCATGGCGGCCGAGCGCGGCATCCTGATGCGCTCGGGCGAGGCGTTTCAGATCCTCAAGGACATAACCCATGTCGTGCTCGACAAGACCGGCACGCTCACCGAGGGCAAGCCGCGGCTCGTCGCCGCCGAGGCAGTCGGTGATTTCGGCCGGGACGAGGTCCTGCGCCTGGCTGCGGGCACCGAGTCGGCCTCGGAACATCCGCTTGCCAGCGCCATCGTCGACGGCGCGGTGGAACAGGGGCTCGAGATACCGCAAGCGCGCGACTTCCAGGCAACGGCCGGGCAGGGCGTCGAGGCGACCGTCGCGGGGCGCCGGGTCCTGGTCGGCACGACCCGCTTCCTGCGCGCGAGCGGGGTCGACGTCGCGCCGGCAGAAGAGATGCTCGACCGGCACGAGGCACAGGCGCACACCGCCGTGCTTGTCGCGGTCGACGGGGTGGTCGCCGGGGTGCTCGCGATCGCCGACGCGGTCAAGCCGGACGCGAGGGATGCCATCGCGGAGCTCAAGGGGCGCGGCATCACGCCGGTCATGCTGACCGGCGACAACGAACGCACCGCCAGGGCCGTCGCCGGTCAGGTCGGTATCGAAGAGGTCCA
>NW_013657604.1:54845-62085 GCF_000142905.1 Thecamonas trahens ATCC 50062
GCTGATGCAGGCGCATGTCGGCATCGCCATCGGCGCGGGCACCGACATCGCGATCGAGTCCTCCGATGTCGTGCTGATCGGCGAACGCCTCGGCGCCGTGCCGGAGGCGATCACGATCGGCGGCATGAGCTATCGCAAGACGGTGCAGAACCTGTGGCTCGCGTTCTTCTTCAACGGCGTCGGCGTGCCGCTCGCGGCCACCGGGGTCGTGCATCCCTCCTGGGCCATGGCCGCCATGGCCGCCAGCGTCACCCTCGTGCTCGCCAACTCGTTCGGCGGGCAGGTCTTCACGCGCGGCAAGGCGCGGACAGATCACGTGCCGGAACATCCCAGGCAGGCCCCCGAGGAAAGCCGGAATACTCCTGACACCAATGGTTCGGAGCTCAGGCTCTCGGTGCCGAGCATTCACTGCCAGGGCTGCATCGAGACCATCGAAGCCAACCTGCGGCTCGAGCCGGGGATCGGTCGTATCGAGGGGGACGAGAAGTCGAAGACGATCCGGGTCGCCTACGACGCCGCCGACACCTCCCCGGGCACGATCGAGGCCGCCGTCACAAGACTGGGGCACAGGGTGGAAAAGCGGTCCGTCTGAGGGTTGGACGCTTGAACCTCCCCCCACAGGAGGTTTTATACGAGTGGACATGGAACAGCATTCGACCGGCGGACTCTACTCGATCGGCGAGGCGGCCGAGGCTACCGGCCTGTCGGTGAAGGCAATCCGCCATTATGAAGAAGTCGGCCTGATCCCGCGGCCGCGCCGACACGACGGCAACGCCCGGACGGGCGGCAACCGCCTCTATACGGAATCGGAACTCGCCAGGCTCCGGTTCGTCCGGCAGGCCCGGCATCTCGACTTGGGGCTGGACGAGATACGCCGCCTCCTCGAGATCGCCGAGGAGACCTGCCCGAGCCGGCACCCCGATTATCGTCGGATCCTGACCGGCCACCTGGAGACGGTGACCCGCCGCATCGACCAGTTGAGCGACTTGCAGACGAAGCTAACGACGCTGCTGTCGAAGGATGGATCCGGGCGTGTCCGACGCTGCTCCGGCGACGGCTGTGGCTGCCTCGACGCGGATCCCGCCCCTGGCCGAAAGCGCGCTGGTCGTGAGGCGAACGCCGGCGGAACCCGACAGAGAAAGGGCCGGGACCCCGGTTCGCCATGAACCGGTTGATCTGGTCCGCCCTCCGGAGATGGCTTTATCTGCGCCGCGGCCGCATGCCGCCGGCCGATCTCGACGGGCCGGTGTGGTATTTCGCGTTCGGCTCCAACATGAACGAGCGCCTGTTCCGCGAGCGTCGTCACATGACGCCGATCGAGACCCGGATCGCCCGGCTGGACGGCTACCGCCTGCGGTTCGCCGTCGCAGGGCGGCGAAGTCCACGCACGTCGGCCCGTTTCGTGGAGGTTATCCAGGGGATCGACCAGGTCGCCCCGGGCGGACGCAAGCCGGGCGTCTCGGCTCCGGCCGATATCGTGGAAGCGCCTGGCGAACACGTCTGGGGCGTGCTCTATCTGCTTCCGTTCCGCAAGTTCGTCCGGCTCGACGCGAGCGAGGGGCGGCAGTACGCCTATTTGTGGGTCGACGTCGAGGATCAGGATGGCCGGACAGTCCACGCCCTCACATATTGCGTCCCCTATCCCGCTCCGGAAGGGCGCCCCTCGCGCGGTTATCTGGAGCTGATCCGTACCGCCGTACACGAGCGAGGTATGCCCGAAAGCTACGTCGCTTTCCTGGATCGCGTGGAGCCGCGGCCGTGATCGAGCTGGACGAAACCACCCCCGTGGCGACGCGGCGGCCGCGCCGCCGTTGGCTCAACTGGCTGGGCACGGCGATCGGTCTCGGCCTGATCGCCCTTCTCGCCTGGCGGCTCGACTGGCGCCAGTTCGCCGAGGTGCTGCAATCCGCCCGGCCGGAGTTCGTGCTCGCCACCTTCCTGGCGATCACGCTGGAGCAGGTCATCCGGGGCTGGAAGTGGCGCCAGATCCTGACGCCTGTCTGCGACTGCCGGACATCGCACCTGTTCGGCGCGACCATGGCCGGCTATCTCGCCAACCTCCTCGTGCCGCTCGGCCTCAGCCCCTTCGTCCGGTCGTGGCTCGTCGCCCGCAAACAGAAGATTTCGGTGAGCTGCGCGCTGGCCACGGTCGCCATCGACCGCCTGGTCGACGGGCTGGTGTTCGCGGGCATCGTCGTTGTCGTCGTGCCGGCCGCGGTCATCCCCGACCCGAACGGCAATATCGGCCTCGGCCTCCTCCTGGGCGCCGGCGGCAGCGCGGTGGCGATCGTGGTGGCACTCGTCCTGCTCGTGCACCACAAGCGCCGGTCGGCATCCGGCATCGGGATTCTGCTCGTGCTTGTCGACCGCCTGCCGAAGCGAGTCTCGGTCCGCGCGCGGTCGCTCGCGCTCGCCTTCGCCGACGGGATCGTCTGGCCGCGGGAGCGATGGCGGGGCGCCGCCATCGTAATGGCCAGCATCGTCATCAAGCTGATCGCGGCCTCGCATCTTTTCTGGGCGGGCCTCGCCTTCGGCGTGGTGCTGGAGCCGCTCGTCTATCTCGCCTTGCTGGCGATCCTCGGTTTCATCGTCATTCTTGCGCATATGGCCAGGGTACCCGCCGGCTTCGTCGTTGGCGCCGTGTTCTCGCTCGGCCTCTTCGGGGTCGGGGACGCCACCGCTCTTGCCATGGTCACCGTAGTCATGGCGGCGAACATGCTGGCCGTTGCCCTCTTCGGCGGCTGGGGGCTCTGGGCCCACGGGGTCGGTCTCGGCGATCTCGGCCGGCGGAAGGTCGCGGCCGATGGTAGCCCGTGAACGATCCAGCCGCTTCACGCGCATCGCCACCGCCGGTGCCTTCTTCCAGGGCGGCGCCGCCGCGGTCGATACCGGAACGATCATGGCAAGCCTCGTCCACGGTCTCACCGGCAGCTCCGTCGCGGTCGGCGCGACAGCGGCGATCACCCGCTACGGCTGGCTATTCCCGCAGTTGTTCGTCGCCTGGTTCGCTCAAGCCCGGCGACGGCGCATGCCGTTCTACGCCCTGGGCGCGTTCGGCCGGGTCGCCTGCCTGATCGGCGTTGGCGGCATCGTTCTCATGGCCGGTCCCACGCCAGCGTCTTCGCTGGTTATCGGGTTCTTCACATTGTGGACGCTCTATGCCTTCGTCGGGGGCATCCTCGCGGTCCCCTACAACGACATCGTCGCTCGCTCCATTCCATCGGCCCGGCGCAGCCGTCTCCTGGCCCTGCGGTTCTTCGCGGGCGGGCTGCTGGCCCTCGGCGTCGCCGCCGTCGCCGGGCGGGCGATCGACGCGCTGGCGTTCCCCGCCGGACACGCGGTGGTTCTGCTGACCGGGGCCGGGCTGCTGCTGGTCTCGGCGATCTCCTTCGTCTCCGCCGGCGAGCCATTGGCGCCTGAGCCGAAGCAAGCGACCGGCTTCGGGCAGTTCCTCCGGGAGGGGTTGGACGTGTTCCGGCAGGATCGGCGCTTTCGCCTTTTCGTGGGCGTGCGCTGGCTCGACGGCACCGTCATGATGGCGCTGCCCTTCTACGTGGTGGCGGCGACGCAGGCCGGTGTCACTGCGGCGGAGGTCGCGATGCTGCTCGGCGCGCAGACGGCAGGTGCGCTCCTGTCCAACCCGCTCTGGGGCTGGTGGGGCGACCGGCTCGGCAAGCGGCGACTGCTCGGCGTCACGGCGGCGCTCGCGATCGCGGCGCCGTTGCTCACGGTCCTCTGGATGGGCGTCGTGCCTCCGGGCGGAACCGCCGCCCTTCCCGCCTTCGCGGCGATCTTTCTGGTCCTGGGCGCAGTGAACAACGGCGGCAACATTGCCCATCTGGGATATCTCTGGGAGATCTCGCCGGACGACCGACGGCCCGCCTACAGCGGCTACTTCAATGCGCTCGTTGCGCCGGCGGCGCTGTCGCCGATCATCGGTGCGGCAGTGGTCGAGGCGCTCGGTCTGTCTGCGGTCTTCGTGGCGGGCGCCGTGGCCGCCGTCGGCCAGGTCATCGCCGTCCAGCGCCTGCGCCATATCGAAGAGGAAATGGTGGCGCCATGTTCTTGATCCTGAAACGCGCGCTCCGACGCGGCATCGCCCGGTCGTGGTGGCTGTCCAAGCTCTGGTATCGCCGCTCCGGCCTCCGCGTAGAGGGACAGCCCGCGGATCAGGTGTGGTACTTCGCCTTCGGCGCCAACATGCACGACAGCGCGTTTCGCGAGCGCCGCCGCATGCGGCCTCTCGAGTGGCGGCCCGGACGGATCAGGGACTATCGCCTGCGCTTCAACCTCGAGGGGCGTCCGAAGGGGAAGGCCGCGCCCGCGAATATCGAGCCGTGCCCCGGCGGCGAGGTCTGGGGCGTGCTCTACCGGATCACCCGGCGCGACCTGATCTGGCTGGACAGCACCGAAGGGGTCCCCGGCCCGCGCTACCGTCAACTCTGGGCCGAGGCGGAGGACAGGGAAGGAAACCGCATGCGCTGCGTCACCTATATCGCAGAGGGGAAGGAAACGGATGGTAATCCGTCCCTGCGCTACATCACCCTGCTTCGCGAAGGGGCCCGTGCTCATGACCTGCCGGAGCACTGGGTGCGGTTCCTCAATAATGTGAAGCACGCTGAGTGATGATCAATCAAAAAAACAAAGACCCCACAAGCGGTTAAGCTTGCGGGGCCTCGGTCAGATTTGGATTTCGAGCGAGTTATAACAAAAGTGGTTGCGGGGGCATACCTGTTTGCCCAATTCTTTTCCCCGAGAAACATCAGATTTTGGTGCACTCGGTAGAGAATTGAGACCATACATTTCCGATCCTTGTCAAGTCGTTAACGGCATGATGGGGGTCCTACAATGCCAGCCGAATGGGGTCAGGCGAAGATCGAAATCCTTGCTTTGCGAGATGAAATTCTCGGCAAGCTTGAGCAAGGCATTCTGGTCAGAACAATCTACGAAGAACTGAGCGCATCGGGACGTATCACAATGTCTCGCAGGTCATTCTATGACCGCGTTAAACGACTGCGTACTGAAGCCTCGAAGTCCACACGCAATACCTCTGCGCAATCCACTGGGCGCACCAGCAAACCAATCCAGAACTACCTCACTGAGAAGTCGAAGCCAGCCACAAGCAATTTGCTCCCAAGCCTCAAGGCCGAAGAGCAAGAAGAGCTTGATCGCTTGTGGGAAGGGTCCTCGGACAACACGGAGGAAACTCCGTGAACTCCTGGAAATCAGATTACCTCACTCTTCACACCCGCCTGCGGCAAGCCCGCGAGAGCAAACACCTCACCCAAGCTGGTGCAGGTGAATGTATCGGCGTGTGCGAACGCACCTATCGAGACTTTGAGGCTGGCAGGACGGATCTGTCAGCAGCCCACATGTTCCGCCTCGCCACTGTGCTGGGCATCAAAATTATTATTTCAGATGGAGTTATCGCCGATGGCGTTGATTAATCTTACCCTTCAGGGCAAGGGCGGGGTCGGCAAGTCGTTTGTCGCAAGCCTTCTCGCGCAGCATTACCTCAAACGCGACACCCCGCTTCATTGCTATGATACCGATCCGGTCAACCAGACCTTTGCCGGATACAAGGCATTCCCCGTCGAAACCATTCGCCTGGGCGAACGTCCTGACGAGATCAACCCGCGCTATTTCGATGCCCTGATCGAACAGATCATGATCGGCCCGGAAGACGGGGTTGTGTGATCGATAACGGGGCCCAGCACCTTCCTGCCGCTGCTTGGCTATATGGTTGAAGCACAGGCCCTGCAAATGCTGGCCGATGCCGGTCATGAAGTCCGGCTTCATACGATCCTGACAGGTGGCCAGGCGCTTAATGATACCATGCAAGGGCTGCATCAGGTCTTGCAGAGCGTTCCCGATATTCCGGTCGTCGTCTGGCTCAATGAATATTTCGGGCGGATCGAACGCAAGAACGCATCTGGCGAAGTCGAGAGCTTCGAGCATTCCGGACTTTACAAGAAAAACAAGAACCGCATTCACGCGCTGGTCCGTTTACCCGAGGTTCGCAAAGAAACCTTTGGCCATGACATTGAACAGATGATGCGTGCCCGCCTGACCTTCGATGAAGCAGGCAGCCACGCAGACTTCCCCTTGATGTCGCGCCAGCGCCTGATGATGACCTGGCGTAGCATTGGGGCCTCCATGGAACAGGCGGTGCTGTAATGGCCAGCGTTCTTGATGAGGCTCCTCCGCCGCCCCTGACCATGGACAGCATCGAAGAGCTGCGCACCCATTTGTGGAAAGTTCATCAGGTCACCGTCGAGGACGGTGACCCGGTGCTCATGATCTACACCATCCACAAGGTCGTGCTCGACGAGCATCGCCGCCTGATCGATCAGCATAACCGCACCCTGTCCGGGATCATCCAGGCACAGGCAGAAACCTTCACCAACGAAGTCACTGCCGCCATCGAGGACTTCAAGAATGAAGCCCTGACTGATGCCGTGCGGGAACGTCTGTCTGCCATGCAGGAAGCCGCCCGCCTTGCTGATATGGCGCAGGACCGCTTTCGCAAGATGGTCAAGCTGATCTCCATCCTCACCGCTCTCAATCTGGTCGCCGTCGTCTTCACGCTGGGCGTCCTCACCGTTTTGACGATTTGACGACAAGGAAAACAGAACATGGATAAACGCAACCTTCTCAAAATCGCTGTCATCGCTGGCCTTGCCACATTGGCCATGACCGAACCCGCTTTTGCGCAAGACACTACAGGTGGCAACTGGTGGGATCCGGTTGTCTCCTTCCTCGAACTTCTGGCCGAAGGCTTTGGCAAGATCTTCGCCATCGCGCTTGGTCTTGGTTTGGTCGTCTATGGTGGTTGGGGAGCCTTCACAGGCAGGCTCGATCCACAACGCGGCATCATGATGGTGATTGGTGGCATCCTGGTCACTGCAGGACCGGCCATTGCTTCGGGTCTTCTGGGGGTTCTCAAATGAAAGCCGCCAGTGCTGTTCTCATTCAGGTCCAGCGCCAGATGACGCTGATCGGTCTACCGATCTCGCTTTTGCTTGTTGCCGGTCTCGTTGGCGTTCTGGGTTTTGTCCTGCCCGTCGTGTTCGATTTTCCTGCCCTGGTTATTCCAGGCGGGATCGTGGGCTTTGTCGGCGCATGGATCTATCTCGTCAAACATCAGCGGATCAATCCGAACTATGACCGCGATCTGCTGGTGACCCCAATGTTTTGGGGCAGCCGTAAGGGTGAGCGCCTCCTGACCACGGGAGGTCGC
>NW_013657603.1:0-6356 GCF_000142905.1 Thecamonas trahens ATCC 50062
GGGGGAAGGGACAGGGTGGGCGTTTTGGAGGAGGAGGCGGCGAGGGGGGGGTTAAAGAGATCGCTCGAGGAGATGGATGTTGACAGAGCCATCATGCGAGCCGGTAAAGACGAGCTCGGCGCCTGACTCAAGCCAGCGAGCAACGACAATGGTAGAGATGGCGGCAGTGTGGGTCTGGATGGCGGCAAAGGGGACGAGGTTGGCAGGGACGAGGCCGGCGTGGCGGTCGTCGGGGCGAAAGGCCCAGGTGATGACGTTCTTGTCGCCGCCGCCCGAGATCAGCACCGCAGGCTCGCCGTCCGAGACCAGGCTCAGCGCCTGGATCTTGGTGGCGCGCGGCGCAGAGACATGGGCCACAAGCTTGGCCACAAACTCGCGGCCGGCCTCGCCGATGTCCCACACCCGGACGTCGGCCGATCGCGCCGCCGAGAACAGTGCAAACGTGCCGGCGTCGTAGGCGAGCGCGGCCACTGGGCCCGAGTGCCCCGCAAGCGTCGCCAGCAACTGCGGCTTGTCATCGGCGAGCGAGTAGATGTGGATGGCCTTCTTGGAGGTTCCCACAAAGACCCTGCGGGCCTCGCCGTCGACCGCCAGCGACGTCGGCGTCCCAAGCTTGCCCAGTCGCAGCCCCCGCATGACATTGGCCTCGCGATCAAAGGTCCGCAGCGCCTTGTCCTTGCCGACCGAGATAACCGTCTCGTTGAGGCCATCGTAGACAAGGGCAACAGGCGCGGCCGAGTGGACTTGCAGCACGTCGACAATGATGAGTTCGGCGAACTCGTCGTCGAGGGCAACAAGGACCAGCTCGCCCGAGGCAAGCGCCACCAGCAGCTGCCGTCGATGCCAGTCCCAATCGAGGGCAGCAAGCGAAGAGTCAAAGGTGTGTGTGACCGAGAGCGCAAACGAGAGCGAGGAGATGGCCTCTGACTCGGGGAGCCAGACCGAGAGGCAGCGGTCGGCACTCGCCGTCACCACCACGCCCTCGTCGTCAAGGACGACCACGCCCACCACCGCCTTGCGGCCGCACCGAAGGCGGGTGGCTGGCGGTGTGTGGAGGTATGCATGGCTGCTGGCAGAGGCAGCCATGACGAAGGTCGGCGTATGCGCAGAGTGGAGTGTGTGTTTGCTTGGGACAGCAGCTGCTGCTACCAGGTGCCCGGCCGGCCATCGGCGCGAGGGGGGGAGGGACAGGCTAGCGATCTAGGCGAATGGGACATCTACGCGGCCTTGACAACCTCGATGATGGCCTTGGCAGTGTCGCGGGCAGACTGCGGGTTCTGACCAGTGACGACGCGCGAGTCCGAGGCGACGTTCGAGTTCCACGGCTCAGCGGCAGAGTACTTGCCGCCCTGCTCGGCGAGCTTGTTCTCACAGGTGAAGGGAACGACATCGTACCGCTCGACAGCGTGCTCCTCGGCGTTGGAGAAGCCAGTCACGGCCTTGCCGGCCACAAGCAGGCTCCCATCCGAGAGGGTGACGTTGACCAGCGCTGCCGGCCCATGGCACACCGCCGCTGCCACGCCACCAGCTTCGTACGTCTTGCGGTAGAGGGCCTGGAGAGCAGCGTCCTCGGGCAGATCCCACATGACACCAAAGCCGCCGACCACAAAGATCACATCGTAGCTGTTCTCCACCGCGTCCTCCAGCTTGATCGACGCCGCCAACTGCGCCTGGATGGCCTCGTCGGTGTTGAACTGGATGCACTCGTCGTCGTCCTTGGTCGCCTCGATCGAGCTCGGATCCACAGGCGGAAGGCCGCCCTTGGGCGAGCCAAAGTGGATGTCAAAGCCGGCGGCCTTGAACTCGTAGTACGGATGCGCAGCCTCGGGCAGGTACCAGCCAGTCGGCGTGTCTGTCTCACCTCGACGTGAGTGAGTCCCGGATGTGTGCCCTCCCCTCCCCATGCCGCACAAGCTGAAGCTGCAGAAAGGAATGTACGTACCCTGATCACCCAGGCGATCGTTCGAGGTAAAGACCATGAGCACGGAGGGGGAAGAGCCAGACATGATAGAGTTGGGGTTGGAAAGAGAGATGGGTGCGGTGTTGAACACGAGCTGATTGTTCTGTGGCATGACAACGCCCATGAGGCATCGTGCGGGAATTTCGTTGGGGTTTTGTTCGCCAGTGGATGGACTTGCGTCAGCCGGTTTTACGTCTTGTTGGTGGTGGGGCGGACGAGGGTGCGGGGAGGGGGCATAGGGGGGATGGGGGTGTTGTGATGGAGTAGGTGTTGCTAGAAGGAGGACGGGTGGTGTTAGGGAGTGTGTAGGGGGTGGTTTTACGGCTTGAGGATGTCGCTGGGGTTGGTTGGGCAGTGGGAGTGGGGCTTGCGTGGTGCGGGGCAAGGTGCGGTCATGTCCGCGCTTGGGCGCCAGCCAATTTATTGTCTTTGCAATGTGTTGTCACGGGGGAGATCGGAGTTGACGTGACTACAACCATTGGGTGGGCTGCTGCGGCTACTGCGGCGCAAAGAACGAGGTGATAGTGGCCGAGTTGCGCTTGGCGGTAGACTGGACAGGAAGGGGCTGCGCCTGGGGCTGGGGCACAAGATCGGGCTCGGGCTCGGGCTCGGCCGACTCGGTGGCCGAGTCAGAGTCGCTGTCCGAGTCAGAGACGGTGCCCGAGTCCGAGTCGCCGACGGCGAGCGACTCGATGAGGATGGTCGAGTCACGGCGGAGAGCCTGGCCGGCGACGGGTGCTGGCGGTGGGGCCAGCGGGAAGATGCGGCGGAGCGAGGCCTCGTAGAGGGCAGTGTCTGTGGGAAGAAAGGTGCAGAAGACGATGCGATCAAAGGCAGCGGCGTTGAGCGGCGAGGCCTCGAGCCACTCGCGGACGGTGGCCGGGGCGACGAGGGCGGCGAGCTCGTTGGGGAAGCCGTAGATGCCTGTGGAGATGCAGCAGAAGCAGACTGAGCGGAGGCCCTCGGCCTTGGCTAGGTCGAGGACCGAGGTGTAGCATCGTGAGAGGAGCTTGGGCTTGCGGCCGATGGGCCCGACGGTGTGGATGACGTGGGCAGCCGGGAGGTTGAAGCCCGGAGTGATCTTGGCGTCACCGACCTCGCACCCGCCCAACAGCGAGCATGTGCGACGGAGCTTGGATCCGGCGGCGCGGTGGATGGCACCGTCGATGCCGCCGCCGCCGAGGAGAGTCCGGTTCGCGGCGTTGACGATGGCGTCGACGGCGAGCTTGGTCATGTCGCCCGACCACAGCGCGATCTTTTCATTGAGCTCGGGCGCGTAGTCGTAGCTCAGCTCGCCTGGAGACGGCGCGACCTTGCTATCGAGCTTGTGCGCCGCGGCATACGTCGGCCATGCCGCAATGTCCTCCACCGCCGTCACGCCGTCGTCGAGACGCCGAGCCCGCTTGGACGGCCGCGGCGAGTCGTCGCCGTTTACGGCACGCTTGGTCGGCCGGAGCGAAGGAGAAGAAGATGAACACAGTGCCTCTTGTGTAAATGGCTGTGTCAGCTCTTGGGTCACCTCCTCCTGGGTCTGGGTCTCGCTAGTCTCCATTGAAGAGGGGGGGAAGGGGTGGAGGAGAGTGATCAGGCCGACGTAGATTCACCGATCTGCGGAAAAGGCCGTCAGGCCAAGAAAAGGCTCCTGGGGCGGGGGGGAGTCCGAGACGGGAGGAGCACCTGACGCGGTGGGGGAGCGACATGTGGTGGACGTGGTGGTGTGTAGCAGGGATTGTGGTTTGCTGGCTGACCAGGTGTGCGGTGCGGTGGCTGGGGCGAACGCATGCGCTGCCGCGGCTGGCGCTGGGCGAGGCGCGGGTGCTGGTGACCGGTGGCGGCGGCGGGGTGGGCGGGCATCTTGTGGCGGAGTTTGCGGCGCGCGGGGTGGCGGCGGTTGTTGTGGTGGACGTGGACGGCGAGCGTGTGGCGCGTGTGGTGGAGGCTGTGGGCGCGAGACATCCAGCGGTGCGGGTGGAGGGCGTGGTGATGGACGTGACGTCGGCGGAGGCGCGGCGCGGGCTGGTGGCGGAGCTGGCGGAGAAGGGACTCGCTATCAATGTGCTGGTGAACAACGCTGGGGTGGTGGCCGGGCGGCGGGTGGGCAGCGGCGATGGGCGAGCCGAGGCGATGGTGACGAGTCTGCGGGTGAACGTGGAGGCACCGATGGCGCTGGTGGAGGCGCTGTGGCCGCAGCTGGCGGGCTCGGGCGAGCAGGCGCAGATTGTCAACGTGGCGTCGACGATGGGCCTGGTGCCGGCGGCAGGCCTCGCCGACTACTGCTGCTCCAAGTATGGACTGGTCGGCTTCCATGAGTCGCTGGCGCTCGAGGTGCGGGCAGACGGGCGCGACGGGTACCTCGGGCTCACGCTTGTGTGTCCGTACAAGATCAACACCGGCATGTTTGACGGGGTGCAGCTGCGGATGCCGTGGCTCCTGCCTGCGCTCGAGGCGGACGACGTGGCTCGGAGCATTGTAGAGAGCGTGGAGGCCCGGGAGGAGGTTGTGGTGCTCCCATGGGCGGTCGGGGCCATGTTTCCGGTGCTCGGCCTGCTGCCGCGGCGGGTGTGGGTGGCGGTCGTCGAGTGGTTCGGCGGGCGGCACGGGATGGACAACTTTGCGCCACGCCCCGATCGCGAACTGCCGGCTGCACTGCGGGCGAGTTAAAGGCATCAGTACGAGATGGTGGCAGTTGAGCCGAGCGGCGCGACAAAGACGGTTGTCGGGTGAGCGACGACGTAGTATTGCGAGGCGGTTTCGTCGTAGAGGCGGATGGCGGCGAGCTCGAAGAAGCCGTCAGTGAGGGCGCATGCGTAGACGTTGACAGCGATGGTGGCCTTCGGCGGGATGTCGCCGAGGACGACCGACTGCTCGAGGCAGAGGAGGGCCGAGTCTGCGGGGTGGGATGCGTGGTACTCGTCGGCGAGGGCGGCGAGGGCGGCGCGCGAGTCATCACTCTCCGGATCTGTCGATGGCGAGAGCCAGACTGGGATGTTAGCGACGTCGGTGCGGAGGCGTGCAGCGAGGAAAGTCTCAATCGAGGCTTGCGAGGAGGCGAGCGGCGGCGAGACAGCGCCGAGGCCACCGGCGGTAAGAACGAGCGAGCGCGCGGCTGGGAGGAGGAGCTTGACGCTCTTGACCATGTCGGTGGCGTTGGTGACCTGGATGGAGACCGGGAAGACGCGGGCGACGGTGATCGACGGCGGGAGCGAGGTCTGAACAATGAGGTCGCCGGAGAGCGGTGTCCGCCAGGGGATGCGATACATGGAGGTGACACCTGAGGCGGCCATACCAGCAACGGACCAGGCGAGGCGAAGGTCGGCGAAAAAGGCGGCATCGGAGCGGCGGAGTGGCGACTTGGGCGTGGCCACATACACCATAGTGAAGACCTCGCCGGGACTCAGCGTGCACGGCAGGTGGGAGAGGCCCTCGACCTCGAGATGGAAGCCATCGCGGACGGCCAGGTCACGGACTGACGATGAGCCAGCGAGCATGAACGAGGCGCGGTCGAGGCCAACAGGCACAGCCGCGGTGTTGGTGAGCGAGACCGAGATGGCGTGCGAGGCGGCAAGCGGGACACAGCGCGCGGCAGCGACAAGCGGGCAGATAACGTCGAGCTCAAGTGCCACCGACGCGGCGTCGGGCTCGGCCGCAAACGGGACTGACGAGAGGAGCGACTCGCGCGAGGTCTCCACCAGCAGCGGCGGCGTGACAGTGCACACGAGCGAGAGCTTGCGCGAAGCTGGCAGCGAGCGGATGGGCACCCGCATGGTGACGACAATGGCGGCGTCGCCGAACTCGTCATCGTACTCGCCAAACCAGAACGCCGGCTCTTGCGCCACATCAGCACCAAACGACGGCAGCGGATCAAGCGGCATCCACCCATCGTCGTCCGATGTCGCATTGACGGGCGAGGCTGGCGTGGCCGATGACGCCGGCTCTGCGGGGGTGAGAGAGAGGCCGATGTGTGCGGCAGAGAAGAACGAGCGAGCAAAGTCAGTGCGATCGTCGGTGTGGACAATGAGCGCCACATCGACGACTTCTCCGTAGTACACCTCGGTCCGCCCGCCGAGTCGCTCGTCGGGCGAGTGGCGGTCAGCCGACTGCGGAGCAGCGGTGTGAGCGGCATCGACATGGCCAGCGGCATCATCTCCATCATCCCCAGTATGCCCACCAATGCTATGCTCTGCAGCATTTGCATGGTCTTGCGTTGGGGTTGGTTGGCTTCGGGGAGGTGGGTGGAGCGACCATTCGGGCGACCGGCCGTAGACACACAGCTGGTACCGGGCACGGGCGAGGAAGGAGGAGAATCCATCATTGGACGACATGTGAGGGTGCAGGGGTGGTGTGTGTGTGTGTGTGTAGGGGGGGGGGGGGGGTGACAGGCAGCGACGGGCATGCG
>NW_013657603.1:7136-11739 GCF_000142905.1 Thecamonas trahens ATCC 50062
GGGGGGGGGGGGGTGACAGGCAGCACGGGCATGGCCGACAACGAGTTGGTGGGCAACTCGGTCGATGGCAGGAACAGCTGCTCAGGGAGGGATGGGGCACACGGTCAGTGGCAGACGACACGGGCTCGGCACGGGCACTTGTCGTTTGGTGGCAAAGTCACAGGTGTCTGTGCGTGACAGACAGGCAAGGCAAGAGAGGCGGAAAGGTCACGCGTCGCAGAAGACTTGGGGCTTGGGGAACAGCGCGCTGCATCTCTCTCTCTCTCACGCTCAAGTTGGACGTGGACGGGCTCGGCATAAAGGGCAACTACCACATGACGCACGCATCGGGTCTTCCGCTACTGGCTGTGCTCATGCTGATGGCTGTGGCAGCCACCCCGTGCGCGGGAGTCGCGCCGATGAGCCGCATCACCGACCGGCTGTGGGTGGGGAACCAGCACGCGGCCGGCAACCTGACGCTGCTGACCGAGATCGGTATCACCGGTGTGGTCAACGTCGCGTGGGACCTTGACATCATGTATCCGGCGAGTGAGTACGTCGGCTCGCTTGCCGAGGACAACGCCCATCTGAAGCTCGAGTACGCCAAGGTCGGCTTGGTGGATGGCGAAGGCAACGCCAACGTCACCCTCGCCGCCGCCGTCTTCCAGGTCGCGCAGATAATGACCAAGCGCACGCTGGAGACCAAGGACGCCCACACATACCCCAATCCGCCGCAGCGCATCCTCCTCCACTGCCATTCGGGCATGTCGCGCTCCGTCACCATCGCTGCCCTCTATCTCCGCTACACAGATCCGGTGACCTACCCGGACTTTGCCGCCGCGCTCTCGTACGTCAAGGCCGCCCGTGGCATCTCCACAGATCCGGCGCCGGCCCTCGTCGCCCTCGCCACCGCCATGTCGCCGCACGACATCTTTGCCCCGTTCGGCGGCCTCCCGCAGTAAAAGTGGCACCTTGGGCGTGGCCGAACAACTCACACGTGCGACATCTCTCTCGCACCACCTCACTCGCGCTCACACCATGCACGCACACGGCGGGGTGGCGACGGGTCTAATCGCAGCTCTTGTCCTCAGTCTTGCTCTTGCCCTCGCATCAGAAGGCCGGGCGGTGACGGTGAGGCTCGCGCATCACGCGCGCACGCTTTCGGAGGAAGATGGGGGTTTTAACGCGCGCGAGGCGACGATGGCGTCGATCGCAGCGGCTCTGCGGGACGGGACACCGTGTGTGGAGATCATCGAGGCGTTTGCTGACGTGGTGGTGACGGGCGAACCAAAGCTGAACGCATGTGTGGGCGGGAGCGTCGACAAGGCGGCGATGCGGGCACGGGCCGCGGCGATCGATGCGATGCTGGCGGAAGGAAAGAAACTTGCGCTGGCGTGTGTGCCGGTGGTGGTCAAGGACAACGTGGATGTTGCCGGGCAACCGACGTCGGGTGGAGTGGCGGCGCTGCGCAAGTCGGTGGCGGCGGTGGACGCGCCGGTATGGGCTGCGGTCGAGGCTGCCGGGGCGGTGCTGGTGTGCAAGGGCAACATGCCGGACTTTGCGGCCAACGGGCTCAACACGGTGTCGTCACGGAGTGGGCAGACGCTGTCGGCGTACAACCGATCGCGGGTGCCGTACGGTTCATCGGGCGGACCGGCGGTGGCGATTTCGGCCTCGTACGGCGTGCTCGGCATTGGGACCGATACCGACGGCTCGATCCAGAACCCGTCGTCGGCGGCGTCGCTGGTTGGCCTCCGCGGCACGCTTGGTCTCGTTCCGACCTTAGGCATCCTCCCGCTCTCCATCTTCTCCGACGTGGCCGGGCCGATGACCCGGACGGTGGCCGATGCTGCGGTGGCGTACCAGGTCATGGTCAACGCCAGCCTCGCAAGCCGCGGCTCGCAGGACTATGTCGGCGCGCTCAAGGCCGACGCACTCGCTGGCGCACGCATCGGCTACCTCTCGTCAGTCCTTGCTCGCGTACCCGGGAAGCAGGTACCAGATCCGGCCGTTGAGGCGCTTGCATGTGCCGCGCTCGACGCGCTAGACAAGGCCGGTGCGCGGGTTACGACCATCGCTCCCAACGCACCGGTAGTCACCGCGCTTGTCAGCATCATCAGCTCGGTGAGCCCGGCGGCGCTCGGCCTCTGCGGCGACTCCTCGTTCAAAGCTGCTGTCAACAGCTTTCTGGCAACAAGGCCTCGCGACGAGGGAATGCGGTCCGTCAGCGAGGTCTATGCCTCGGGCGAATTCCTGCACGGGCTCGGCGGCGTGACAGCGCTGCTGGAGAACGCAATCGCGGCACCGCCGCCGTCGTCGGGCAACGTCTCGGCTGCATGTGCCGGGTATGTGGCAGCGCAGAAAGAAGCGCGGCAGCTGCTGGTCGAGTACCTCGACAGCCACGGTCTTGCAGCCTTTGGGTTTCCGACCGAGAACCAGCCGCCGCCCAAGCTGCCGGGCATCCCGCCGCCGACCGGATGGTTTGGGACGCAGCTTGTGTCGGCGTTCACCGGCCTGCCGGCGATGGTGATGCCAATGGGCGCGACTCTCGGCTACGACACACCGGTCGGGTGGACCTTTCTCGGGCGGCCGTACGACGAGGCGACGCTGTTTGGCCTGGCGTACGGGTTCGAGCTGGCGCATCCATCACGGGTTGTCCCGCCATCGCCGTGAGGCACGGCGCGGGAAGCGGGTCACATGTCGAGCGCGCGAAAGGCGCAGTGTGCGCCGAGAGTAAACGCAGCCAGCATCGAAGCAACAGCCGCCGATGCCGCAGCGGCAAAGTGGGCGGCCTTGGCGGCGAGCGGTGCCCGGACCATGGTCGCGCCGCCAGCGCCTGCAGCAAGGAGCGCTGCGGCTATGGCGGTGATGCGGATCGATGCCCACGACCAGACGGTTGCAGCGGATACGGCGAGCGGCCGCGGGGCAATACGTCGCGGAAAGTGAAAGCAGGGCGCATGTGGCGGAAGGCCGAGGAGGGCGGCGGCTTGCGGTGGGAGGGCGGCGACGACCGAGGCCGAGAGCGTTCTGGCGAGCGGCTCCATGGGCGCGTAGTAGTAGGGGACGAGCTGGACGAGGAGGGCCCAGCGCGGAGCAGACGAGGTATTGATGCCGGTAGCATGCCAGTCCTGGCCAGAGTAGACGAGGACGTCGCCGGGCGAGCCGACCATGTCCTCGGCGCCGGAGGCAAAGAAGGCGGCGTCGTTGTCGTGGAGCGCCCCGCTGGGTGCCCGCCTTGGAGCCCGCCGCAGGTCAGACGAGCCAGGAACAAGCCTTGTGGCTCCGGTCGAGGGCTTGAACTCGGTGAGCATGACAAGCATCTGGACGGTGAGCGCGGCCGAAGGGTGGATGGTGGCGCGCGGCTCGGCGGCGATGTTGTTGTTGTTGTTGTCATCGTCGACGGCGTCGGCTACATCGTCAAGCCAAAACGGATAGTCAATGTGGACGGCATAGTCGGCGTAGTCTGCAGCAGCCCCGGGCGGGAGGCTGGCAAGATCGACAGGGAGTGCGGCGTGGGCGTGGAAGGAGCCGATGCGAAAGGCAGAGCCGAGGAGGGTGGCGATGCCGTCGAGGGGGAGGGCGGCGAGAATAGCGCCAAAGGTGACGGGATCAAGGTCGAGGACGTCGAGGACGCGCTTGGTGAACGGCAACTGCTCGTAGGGCGTGGTGGCGAGGGTTGGTGTAAGGGCGGCAAGGGCATCGGCGACGAGATCGGGTGGGATGGCGGCGGCGACGATGTGTGCGTTCATGGCTGGCGACAAGTGTGGCGGGCTACGGCGATTGGGCTGCGAGAGCTAGGCTTGGGTAGACGCGTCGTCGAGGACGCTGAGGAGAGTGTCGATAAAGGCAGCAAAGTCGGGGTCGTTGCGTGCAGTGGCGTTGAGAGCGGCTTCGCGGTCGGGTGCCGAGTCAATGGAGCGGATCAGTTCCTGCAGCCTGGGATCGGAGACCTGAGAGGTGAGCGCGTCCGAGGCGATGACGGCCGACCAGAGCTCGGGCGTTAGCTTGGGCAGGCTCTCCTCCTCCTCGTCTTCGCCATCGGCGGGTTGAGCGGGTTGTTTCCGGAGCCCTCCTTGCGGATCATCTGACGGCGGCGGAGGGGGCGCGCAGGGCGTCGCCTTGTGGGTCTTGAAACAGGCAACCGAGCAGCTGTGGTCGGTGTGAGGCCGAGCCCAGCATATGGACGATACCCATACCGATGCAGGTGGTGCCGATGATGCGCCATCACGTGTCCCAGCATACCGTCCATACCCCGACCCATACCGATGCAGGTGGTGCCGGTGATGCGCCATCACGTGTCCCAGCATACCGTCCATACCCCGACCCATACCGATGCAGGTGGTGCCGATGATGCGCCATCACGTGTCCCAGCATACCGTCCATACCCCGACCCATACCGATGCAGGTGGTGCCGATGATGCGCCATCACGTGTCCCAGCATACCGTCCATACCCCGACCCATACCGATGCAGGAGGTGGTGCCGATGATGCGCCATCACGTGTCCCAGCATACGGTCCACCGTGCCAATGATGCGTCACGACGTGAGTGCCCCCCCACCCCCCCCCCCCCCCCGTATATTTAATTTGTTCGTGTTCATCCGAGGAAAGGCGAAGGGGGCAACGG
>NW_013657603.1:11921-15727 GCF_000142905.1 Thecamonas trahens ATCC 50062
CCACACACACACACACCGTCTGCCCCCTCTTCTCCCCCCTTCCCACGTACTACTTGGTGGTGGTGCACCTGGGACAGGTATACACTGCCTCCCGCGCCTCGCACACCATGCATTGCTGTCCATCCATATCAGAATCGTCAAGTGTATCGTGTATGAGCAGCTGTGGCTGTGGCTGAGGAGGTGGACGAGGTTGAGGGAGGGAGGGTGGTGCACGGCTGACTGCATCCATCCCCACGTGATCGGGGGGACGAGAGAGCTGGACATGTCGGAGGAAGGCGAGTCAGACACATATCATCAGGGAGGACGATATGTAGAAGGCAGCAATGAGTGTGGTGGGGTTGATTGTGATGATGAGGATGTCGTCCTTGTCACCATGGCGGGCCGAGACCATCCGAATCCCCATCCAATGTACATGCCGTAGAAAGACAAGATCAAACGAATCACGTTGGAGGACACAACACATAGGGCGGCGACAATGAGAGCGAGCGTGAGAGTGATGGGCCTGGATGTGATGAGGATACTACCCTGCTCGCCATGGCGGGCAGAATCCCGTATCCCTCTCGAACAACCAATGGTCTTCGTTTGCCACCGTCACGAAGACAGACAGAGTCACCACCACCTGACCCCCCTCTCCCCCCCCCCTCCCTCCCCCCCCCCACACACATACATCCATACATACACGCCATGGCCGACGGCAACGAGTCGGTGTTCAACGACGGAGAGACGCTCCCGGGCTACAGCGCATGCCCGGACCCTGCTGCCTCGGACGAACCCCCACCGCCGTACTCCCCAGAGACCACCACGTCTGCCACCACCACCGTCGCTGGTGATGCTCCTGCTGGTGATGCTGATGATGATGACGATGCTGCTGCTGCTGGCGGTGGTGGTGGCTGGCTGGCAAAGTTGCATGGCGGAGTGACAGCCGCAGCATCCACGGTGGCATCGACAGCAAAGCGGACGGTGGCGTCGTTGGGCATGGCCATGGACATGACTTTTTCGGCGACTTCCTTCCCGGCGGCCTTTGATGTCAACCCGGCGGAGGAGCCTCTGCTGGGCGGCTTTACCACCAACCTGCTCTCGGGTGACTCGGTCATCACGGGACAGTACTACATCTCGCCCTCGTTCCTCTGCATCTACACCCACGCCAACAAAAAGGTGGTCAAGATCAAGATCCGCCTCGCCGACATTGATCGCTACGAGCCGGTAGTCTGTGTCAACGTCGGCGAGATCCTCAAGCCGGGCATCTCGCCGGTCCTTGTGCCCGAGGGCTCCATCGAACCGGTCGACGTCTCAGCCATGCGTCCCAACGCCGTCAACCTCTACACCGCCGGCGCCGTCCACACCTTTATCGCCGGTAAGGGCCCGTACCTCATCGGTCTCTCGCTGCTGTATGTGGCGTGGTCGCGCGCGGCGGCGGCAGCAGCAGCCGCCTTGCCCTGGGCCCCGCGCGTCCAGCTCAGGCTCGCCACCGAGTACTCACTCCCGGCCTCGGAGTTTATTCTCCGCTCACTCAAGGGCGCCGTGGTCTCGGGCGAGCACACCTTTCCGGTCCTTATCCAGGTCTGGACCTCGTACATCACCTTTACCGTCCACGACGCCAAGGTTGTCGTCCCGCTGCGTGACATCACCCGCGTCGCGCCGTCGCGCTCGTTGAAGAACCCCAACCCCGAGGCCAAGGGCCTGGTCCTGCTGGAGGTCCCGCTCGCGTCACCGCCGCCGCAAGCTGCCGCCGCGCCACCGCCTCGTGCAGCTGCTGCCGCGCCGCCGCCGGTTGCCAAGAAAAAGTCGCGCTTTGGCGGCTTTGCCAAGTCGCTCAAGACAAAGGCTGCCGCCGTTGCCGCTATGGCCCCGCTGCCGTCGTCCGGTCCAGCCGATCCCGAGGCCGCCACCGCCGCCGCTGCGGCCAAGCCGCCCAACGCGCTGCAGCTGTTTATGCGGTCAAACGTGAAGCACCAGCTGGTCAAGATCGACTTTACTCCCGTCTACAACGTCATCATGTTTGCCTGGCATGCGGCCAACCGCATCCCGGGTGCTGTCGAGTACGCCCAGCCGTGACTTTGCTCCGGCCGCCCTACGCTCGTGGCATGACCTTGACCGGCAGCCCGCCAGCAATCGGGTGCAGGATGGTTGCCACGTACGTCACGTCGTCGACCTGCGGGTGGATGTCAAAGTCCTGGAAGACGGTCGCCGCAAGGAGCTTGGCCTCAAAGTACGCGAGGTTGAGCCCGAGGCAGAGCCGCTTGCCGGCGTTAAACGTGAGGAACTTGTAGTACGAGATCTTGCCCTCGTCCGCCCATCGGCCTGGCGAGAACCTGTCCGCGTCCGCGCCCCAGAGCAA
Organism: Thecamonas trahens ATCC 50062; assembly: GCF_000142905.1. Lineage (NCBI taxonomy): Eukaryota > Apusomonadida > Apusomonadidae > Thecamonas > Thecamonas trahens. The sequence goes on from NW_013657603.1 coordinate 14,260, forward strand.
GGTCGACCGACCAAACACATACGGCGAGTATCCCACCGTAACGCCGGCGTGTGGGATGACCGTCCCATCGGGCCACACGTCCGGCCCGAGCGACTGCTTCGAGTCGACAGGCACCGACGGATGCAGTCGTAAAACCTCAGAGACTACAGCTTGGGCATAGTCCATGCCCTGCACTGTCTCGTAAAGCGCTTCCGGCGACGAGCCGTGCGCCAGAAGACCGCCGTCGGCACGCGGAGCGGCCGCATCGGCCTCGGCACGCAGCGCCGCAAGCACCTCGGGGTGGTTGGCCACCTCCCACGTGGTCCACGCCAGCGCGCACGCCGTCGTGTCGCGCCCGGCCAGAATAAAGTTGATGGTCACGTCGTAGAGTTCGTCCTCGGTCACGTCCTCGCCCGCCCGGAGCGCTGCATCGATGTAGAGCGAGAGCAGGTCGGCGCGCTGGCATGACTCGCCGCGATCACGCTCGGCGCGCATCTCCGCCACCCGCCGACTAATGATGGATGAGGTGAAGCTATGGATGGCCGGAAGGTAGGTGGTGACGTCGGCCTCGGTTCCGAGGTTGAGCCGCGACTTGATCCGCCACAGCGGGTCGTAGAACCGCTGGTTGAGCGCAGACTGGACCTTGTCAAAGGCTGCGCCAAACGGCGCAGCTTGGGTGATCGAGTCCATCTCGACGCCAAACGCAATCTCCACAAAAGAGTCGAGCGTGTACGCAAAATAAGCGCCCTGGATGTCGATCGTCTTGCCCTCGGCCGCCGCCGCCGCTAGATGCTCGCGAAACACTTTCGCCTTGCCAGCCAGCACCCGGGTCATGTGGTCGCGCATCTGCCGGCGGGTGAACATATGAAGCGAAGTCTTGCGCTGGTGCTCCCACAGCTTGCCGTCGACGTTGAAGATGCCGCGGCCGAGGAGCGGGAACAGTGCCTCCTTGTTGCGCTTCGGCTTGCTGTAGTTCTCAAAGTTGTCCTTGAGCACATGCTTGACCACGGCCTCGTCGCACGGCATGAACACAATCTCCGGCGCGTTGAGCATCGACAGCGCCCACGCCTGGTAGCCCATCGCTTGCGAGACCTCGTTGATAAACTCGGGCCACCGATGAAAGTTGGCACGGATCGTCGTCGTGTTGCCCAAAATCGGTGTCCATCCCAGCGGATGTGGCACGTTCGGCAGCCACCGCGCCCGCATCGAGAGCACCCATCCAATGACAACAACAAGGGTGGCCACCCCCAGTGTGATGTATGGGTGCGCCACTGCGAGTTGGACCACAGCCGGCTGATGTAGCGTGTGAGGCGGTGAGCGATGGAGGGGGGGGAGGCGGAGGGGGAAAAAACATGTTGACATGCCGCCATCACCCATCGCATGTCCTTGCAAGGTGTGACATGGGGGAGGGGGGGGGGACAGGTAGAGGAGCGATGTACCGTCAAGTTGCGCGAGTGGAGTGCAAAAGGGGGTGGGGAGTGGAGGCGGA
>NW_013657603.1:16136-51248 GCF_000142905.1 Thecamonas trahens ATCC 50062
TGGCGCACCACAGCCGGCTGATGTAGCGTGTGAGGCGGTGAGCGATGGAGGGGGGGGGTATGGTGGGGAGGGAGGGATGACCTGCGTACCATGGTGGGACTCTGAGGGTGTGAGACGCAAGGATAGAGTGGATGCTGCTGGAGCAGGAGTGGGGTAGTGGGATGGAGCGGTGCGTGACCGAGACGGTGGCCGGCTTGAGACTACTGCCCAGGCGCAGCGCAGGCAGCAATGCCCCGCTCGGCATGGGTGGAGGGGGGTGGGGGGTGGACGACTGCCCACCAAAAAAATTGGTGCCGGCGGGCGACAAGGTTGCGACACGGCGGGACCGGCGACCGGCTGGCGACGGGCGTCCGGGGCACACTCGACTCGACGCGCCAAAAGGTTCGAATGGCGTCGTTGGCGCCGGCGCCGACACATCTGCTCCGCGAGGCCGGAAAGACAAGCACAGGAGATAGGCGGAAGGAAAAGGCTGAGCGAAAGTACATGGCGACGCAGTTTGCGCTCCTCAAGGAGCGGTTTGGCGCCAAGGCCGAGCAGAGCCGCCGGCGCGGACGGAAGCTCAAGGCTGCCGTGGCCAAGAATAACGAGCTGGCGGCGCAGTTGGCGGCGGCGGTGGCTCGCATTGCGGTGCTAGAGGAGGAGGCAGCGCTCGCTGGGGGCACCGCCCATCCGCGGCTCGGCGATGAGGAGAACTGCGCAGCGATGATGACGGCTGGCTGCGATGACTGCGTTGATGGCGCCGCCGAGCTGAAGGCCCGGCTGGCCAAGGTCGAGGCGCAACTGGAAGAGGCCATCGTGGCCAAGACCAAGCTTGTCGAGTATAACCGCCGGCTGCGGACCCAACTTGCGCAGGCCGAGCTTGCCGCCGAGGCTGGAGCCGAGACCAGTGCCGAGGTGTGAGCGGGCTCGGCCGGCGAGCTGCCGACGTATGCGGCGCTCGCGGGCTGGGCATTGTGTAAAATGCGTTTAGAAGGTGAAGGGTGCAGATCAGAGGCCTTGCAGTGGCGAGTTCGGCTTGTTGACCATGTCCATGAACAAGTACATGTGGTCGGGGTGCGAGGTGGCGTAGGCGTGGAACGAGTCGTAGTCGAGATAGCCGACGTCGCGGGAGTCTGCGGCGGAGAAGATAGCGCGGACCTGCTCGGGCTCGACGTCGGGAAAACCGGTGGCCATGATCTTCTCAAACTCGGCAAGATCGATGGTGCCGTCGCGGTTGGTGTCGAGGATGTCAAAGGCGAAGCGGATGACGTCCTCCCGCGAGACGGCGTCCGAGATGAAGAGGATGCCGATGACAAACGAGCGAAAGTCGAGGTGGCCGGCGTGCTTGCGGTCGAGAACGTCAAAGAGGTGCTGGACGTGCTCGCCCGGCGGGAGGCCAAGGGCAGCGGCAAACTCGTCGACGGTGACCGAGCCCGACTTGTCGGTGTCGATGGCAATGAACTTGTGCAGGAGCTCGGCAGCCTGCTCAAACTTGATCTCGTGAAGGGTCTGCAGGGCGTCGAATTCAAGGAGGGCGGCGTCGGCGGGCAGCGCCGCGCGGCGGGCCTCGAGTAGGAGCTTGAGGTCCTCGTACGTGTGGTCCGAGACCGGGAGGTCGAGCTCCTGTGCGATGGCGGCGCGGACCTCGCGGGCCCAGCGATCCGGCGCGGCGCGCTCCTCAAAGTTCGGCTCCCACACCTCCATCCACGTCGCTTCCATGTGGTTGACAAACTGAGCAAGCGTCCGCCAAAGAATAGCCAGCGGCGACGGGCCGAGTGAGAGGGTGGCCACCGAAAAGTGGCGGTACGGGTAGGCGAGCGCGACCGGCTGGATCGGCTTGCCCGGCACAAACGCGCCCTTCTTGAACGTAATGAGCGCCGTCCGCGCGGTGCAGAGGCCCTCGGGAAAAATGAGCGTCTGGGGCCAAAGCCCTGGCCGGGCCGCGCGCTCGCCGATGTGCTCCAGCACCGCGTGCCGCGAGCCTGGGTCCGACCGGTTGACGTAGATGACCTGCGCCGCCGAGAGGAGCGTGCCCAGCACCGGCGTCGCGGCGTTGTCTGAGACCGAGACCACCGACGGCGAAATCTTCCACAGCATGTACAGCCCCTCCATCATGCCGGTGTGCGAGGCGGCGACGACGATCGGCGCCTGCTCACGCGGCGCCGGGCGGCCGCGCTCAGTGATCCACACATAGCCAAAGCAAAAGAGCACAATACGAGCCAGGTACGGCAGCGGAGTCTGGAGAGCAACCCGCCAGCGTGGGAGCGGAACGGTGTGATCAGGAGCAGCCCAGCCGAGGAGCGAGATCTTTGCCGTGACGAACATGACCAAGAGGCAGAGACCAATGGCCAGGCTCCGAACAGGGACCAGCACAATCGAGTTGACGCCGAGCTTGATCCACTCGTACCACGACGCACTCTGTAGCGGTGTAGTGTACACAAACGGGTTCGCCCGCTCATCGTTCCCGCCATCACCACCTCGACCGCCTCTTCCCCTCCGACTTTCGAACCGCGGCGAGGTCGACGGACTCCGCGAGTTTGGCGGCGAGAAGCCAGCCTGAATGGTCCGCGAGCGCGTTGTCGGCGTTCCAGGCAGGGATACCTCGACCATAGGCGGGAAGGGTGGTTCGTCTGCCATCGTGTGTTTTCCGCGCGTCTCCTTCTGTGTGCGTGTGTGTGTGTGTGTGTGTGTAGAGTTGGGCGCGCTTGAGAGGAGTGGTGCTGCAGTTGGTCCGCTAGAGTCAGCTGTCAGGCGTGGCCGAGGGGGGGGGGGGTTGCGCACCCAATTTGGCCTGCCATTATGGCCCTGGGGGGGGGGGGAATGGGACAGGGTTACTGTTGAAAGAGTGTCGTCGATGATGCTTGCGGCGTGTGATTGCGGTGCGTAATCGTGGTGAGTGGTCGTGGTGCGTGATCGTCGTACGTGATCGCAGTGCGGCAGCTGCGGCTGGCCCGCATCACTACAGCGTAGCTTGCCTGTCTTGAGCATTCTGTTCAATGGATCAGCATCGAGGCTGAGAGTGGTGGCGGGGAGGCCGATCGCGGGAGGTGTGACGATGGGGTCTGTGGCGTAGAGGTACGTGAGAAGGAAAGCATGCGCCGCGACGATGGCGACGGGGTGGAGACGACGCGAGCGGGTGCGGCTGGCGTGGCCCGGGCAAGGCCAGGCGACGAGCGGACCGGCCGCGGCGAGGGGATCGGCCGCGGCGAGGCCTGGACCGAGGCATGAGCGAGCGTGTGGTGCCGCGCAAGTGCGACGGCTGGCGACGAGGCGAGGATCCGCTCGCCGCAAAACTCACACTCGCTAGCATGGCAGGCGGTGGTGTGGACGTCGGTCTCGTGCTGGGTGTAGAAGGGATCGGTGCAGTAGCCGCAGGCAAATGTGTGGCCCTCGGCCGCTTGATGTGCGTGGACGCCCGGCTTGGAGCCAAACGCCGCACGGCAGATCGGGCACTGGTAGAGGTGACCAGCTTCCGACTGGTGCGCGTCTCGCTCGGACCGGGTGTAGAAGGTGGCGGCGCATCCGGCGCACGACAGATAGTGCCGCCGCGCATCCTGGTGCTGCTGGAGCGCGTCCGGGCCGTCAAAAAACTCTTCGCACACATCGCAAAGCAGGAAGCTGCGCGCGCGCGCGGCCGAGATGGTCCGGGCGCCGGCGACGGGCGCGGGCGCGGGTGACATTGGCGGCGGAGCCCACGGCTCGGCGATGTGGCCAGTCTCGGTGGCGTGCTGGGCAAGGATTGAGCGCGAGGCAAAGCGGCGACTGCAGACCGTGCAGTGGAGGAGCGGTGTGTCGGCGACCGGACCCCACATGAGGGCGGTGGCCAGCGCGCGGAGGAGCCAGGCCGAGGTGGCGGCAAAGCCAATCTGCTCGGGTGCCAGCGAGCGAGCGGCAAAGTCGGATCCGGCCATGCTTGTGTCAAGCAAAGTCCCAAGCACCTGCGCAGCAAGATCGCTGAGAGCAGCAGCGACCGAGTAACTCGACGGCGCGTTGTAGCCGCCAGTAAGGACAAAGCCGCCGGCGGCGGCCGACGATGCCACATCGATGGTGTTGACCAGATGCGTGCCATACTCGGCGGCAAGGACAGCTTTGTCGGCCTTGGTCACGCCAAGACACGCCTTGGCAATTCCCTCGGACTCGAGCACGGCAGCAAGCGGGGCAGGTACATGGCCAAGCGCGCCGATGTGGACAAGGACCGCTGCGTCGGCCGAGGCCAGCGCCACCACCGGCCAATGAAGCGAGCAGCCGAGTAGCGGCTCGCCGGTCAGACTCGCAAGCGCGTCCGCGAGCGCAGGAACGGTGGTCACGAGTGAGACTGCTCCGTCAAAGAAGACCGACATCTTCGTTCCTCTGCCTTGCTGCGAGCCGTGTGCTAACCCTTGTTCGCTTGGTTTGACCCTCGCTGCCGTGCCTGCGCGGCGACTTTGTTGGCAACGGTCAATCTGATGTGTCCCGGTGGCTCTCATTGAGCCTCAATTTGGCAATTTGCGGCGAACCCCGGTCACCTTGCTTGTGTACCGCGCGCTGTTGGGACATTCGTCGTCGACGTAGATCGTCACTCAAGGGTGGGTGGGCAAGTTCCCGCTCCTATGGAGCCGACTGTGTCGACGCCAATTCGAGCTGCTGTTGAAGCAAGATGCCAGCCGCTTCGCTTCGCTCCGCTTAGCCGGCGAGAGCAAGCGACTCGCAGCACAAGCTCGTGAGCGCATCCCCCCCTTCAGAAAGGGAGCGGTGGTGTAAAGTGCCGAGGTGCAACAATGACGCACGACATGCCGCGCTCGCGGCGGCAACCAGCGTGGTACCTACTAACCACCAATTTCGCCAGAAACTCGGGGTTCCAAGCACCACAACTCCACAACAAAAACTGTTGGGCAAGTACCAGTGAGGGTACCCACACACACTCACATACGACTACTGCCGACTTCAACTCGTAGCAAACCATGGTCACGCACTCGAAGGAGCGCTCCAAGAATAGCTCGGCCTCCCCACCGGCGTATTCTGACTACTCCGACTACTTGTACGAGTCCTCGGTGGACCGGAAAGTGTAGCGTCTCGCGGGGACGGCCAATCTCGGCTGCTGCCGCTGCATGGGTGGCCAGCTCAAGTTCCACTGCTCGAGAGGCGATGCGGGCTGTTGACAAAGCGGCCGAGATGGGCATGTTCAATCGCCTCGTGGATGAGGCCGACAACAACGGCAACTGCATTGCCCGGAAGTTGCGCTGGTTCGTTTGGTATGGATCGCACTGGCCCCCTTGTGGGAGTTGTCATTCTCCTCACCAAGCCCTACTTCTTGGTGGTTATCATTTTCGCTCCGTTTTATGGGGCACCATGCCTCTTCTTCCGTGGATGCTCCTACTTGCAGCGTAAGCACAATCCAGCTCAGTCTGTATATGAGCGTGCGATGATCCGCTGGGCTGCCACCGCGGAAGACACCACCGGTGGCGTCGTCGAGGTAGAAGTTGTCTCTGATGGATCGAAGCATGCACATTACATTCTCGGTGCCGAGGCAGCACCGCAGCAGCCGTTATAAACACTGTCTTTGGCACCGTCCACAGAGGACGGTCGCCCCACAACCACCGCTACTCGGCCGAGACGGGACAGGCGCCACTGCGGCTTGTGCCCACCAAGCCATGGACGTGGCAGCTCACAACTGGAGGTGGAGACTCTGTCGATAGACAAGAGCAGGCAATGCGTAGCGCCGAGGCAGCAGCAATGGCAGGCACGACATGCCACGCTCGCGGCGGCAACCCACGCGATGGTACCAACCACCAATTTCGACAACAACGGGAGGTTCCAACCACCGCAATGAAATAAAAACTGTCGGGCACCTACAAGCGAGGGGACCCACACACACCCTCACACACGACTTCTGCAGACTTCAACTCGTAGCAAGCCATGGCCAAGTCCTCGAAGAAGCGCTCGAAGAAGAGCTCGATCTCTCCGCCGTCGTACTCCGACTACTCCGACTACTCGTACGGGTCCTCGGAGGACCGGGAAGAATTTGCCCACGCCGGCAGTCGCAACTTTGGTTGCACTTGCTGGACCTGGCTCGGGTGGTCATACCATCGCTCGCGCAAGGCGATGCGGGCGGTGGACAAGGCGACCGAGGTGGGCATGTACAATCGCATCATGGATGAGGCTGATGACGAGGCCAAGAGCTCGGCTCGGGTTGTGCGCGTGTTGAGCTTGCTGTGGCTCGTGGCTGCTCTCATCGCCATCATCGTAGTCGTCATCATCAGGCCCCCCCTTCCCGAGACCGCAGCTGTCGGCACTATGCTAGTTTTCATGTCAGCAATGGCTCTGGGGGTTGGTTCCGTCGTCTTGGACAAACTGCAGCAGGGCAACATGACCCGATGGGCCGAGACCGTGGCCGGGACTACCGATGGTGTCGTCGAGGCCGAGGCTGTGTTTGAGGGCCGCGGTCGCTGGGCTCGCCAGCGCATCGTCCTCTCCGTCCCGAAACGCCGGCGCGGGCGCCGCAGCTGATGGCGGCCCAGCCATCCACGTACCTTGCGCCCTCCCATCGCCAACCCCTGGCTCGGAACTAGTCATGATTTTGAACAGATAAACATCGATATCGCCCGTCCCCGCCACGGCATTGCCCGCGCCCACCCCGATCAAAATCTTGATCGCCCCAGCCCGCCCAGCCAACTCAAAGCCACGCCAGCCCGAACACCCACCCGCCCCAAGCCACCCAATCCTAACCCTCTCCCGAATCACCTGCCCTGATCGCCTCGCCCTATTGGTCCGCCCTGACTAACCGCAGCCACCGAGCAAAGTCGCACACGCCGCCTCCACACACCGTCACACCCCACCCAACCTACTCACACACCCACGCACACCACCTCCATCCTCTCACACCTAATGGCCGACTACGTTTCGGACGACGACGAGGGCGCGCCCAGCCAGGCCATTCCCACCGGCCCTGCTCCTGGGGCGGGTTTGCCGCCGCCGTCGGACGAGAGCGCATGGGAGACGACGCTGGCGGGAGCCATTCCGGCTATTGTCTCCATCTCGTTTGCTACGACTGTTCCGTTCTCGACGTATCGTGCTGGAGCCAGCCATGCTACGGGCTTTGTGGTCGATGCTGTCAAGGGCCTCATTCTCACCAATGCTCATGTGGTTCGCCCTGGTCCGGTCATCGCCTATGCCTCCTTCTCAAACTACGAGGAGATCGAACTCTGTCCTCTGTATCGTGATCCTGTTCATGACTTTGGGTTCTTTGCATTTGATCCGTCAGCGCTCAAGTTCTTGGATCCGCTCCCGGCCATTCCTTTGGCTCCAGACCTTGCTCGTGTCGGCATCCCCATCCGCGTCGTCGGCAATGACGCTGCCGAGAAGCTCTCCATTCTCCACTCGACCCTTGCTCGCCTCGACCGGCCGGCCCCTTTCTACGGCTCGTCAGCCGCAAATGACTTTAATACGTTTTACTACCAGGCCGCGTCTGGAACGTCGGGCGGCTCGTCTGGCTCGCCGGTCCTTGATCGCTCCGGCGCCGCCATCGCCCTCAACGCCGGCGGCAAGTCGTCGGCGGCCTCTTCGTTCTATCTCCCGCTCGATCGGCCAGCCCGCGCCCTCGCGCTCCTCGCCGCCGGCAAGTCTGTTCCCCGCGGTACCCTCACCACTGTCTTTGCCCACAAGCACTACGACGAGCTCCGCCGGCTCGGCCTCTCTCCCGACGACGAGGCCGCGGCGCGGGCGACGTTCCCATCCGGCAACGGCCTCCTCGTCGTCTCCAAGGTTCTCGCCGGCTCGGCCTCCGAGGCAGCCGGCCTTGCTGTTGGCGACATTGTGTGGACGCTCAACGGCGTGCCGCTCAACGAGTTCCTTACCCTCGAGGCCGTGCTCGACGAGTCGGTCGGCAACAAGGTGAGCCTCGCCGTCCGCCGCGGCGGCGAGCTTGTCGAGCTCTGCCTTCCAGTCGTCGACCTCCACGCCATCACCCCGGCAGAGTATGTCTCGTTCTCGGCCGGCATCTTCCACGCTGTTCCCTACCACATTGCCCTCAATCGGTCGATCCCGCTCGAAGGCGTCTACGTCTGCTCCGCCGGCCACGCGCTGGGATCGGGCGGCTTTGCCGCTGGCTCGGTCATCACCGCCATCAACGGCACGCCCGTCCCGGACCTCGACACCTTTGAAGCGCAGCTCGCAGGCTTTGCCGACGGTACCAAGGTCACACTCCATGCGTTTAACGTGGCTGACCCCTCGCGCAACGTTGTCGCCATCGCCATCATCGACCGCAAGTGGTTCCCTATGGCCCGCCACGTCCGCAACGACGCCACTGGTGTGTGGGACACGGTGCTCTCGCCGCCGGCGCCGGCGCCGGTGCCGCGCGCTCCGCAGTCAACCCCGCTCCTCGACGCGGGCACGTCGCGCATTGCAGCGGCCCTCGCGCCTTCGCTCGTTGTCGTCCGCATGGCCATTCCACACATGATCGACGGCGTCGTCTCGTCGCGGTTCATCGGCGCCGGGCTCATTGTCGACGCTGCTCGCGGCCTCGTCGTTGTCGACCGCGGCACTGTCCCCATCTCGCTCGGCGACGTCCGTATCTCATTTGCCAACTCCTTTGACGTCCCGGCCAACGTCCTCTTCCTCCACCCCATCCACAACTTTGCCATTGTTCAGTACGAGCCGAGCTTGGTGGGATCGACGCCGGTGGCGTCGGCGACCCTCTCGAGTACTCCTCTCACCGCCGGCGCGGCCACACACTTTGTCGGCCTCAACGCCGACGAGACGCTCATCACCCGCGCGTCGTCGGTGACCAAGGTCGCCAAGTTTGGCATGCGCCGGTCCAAGGCGCCAGCCTTCCGCCAGATCAACATCGAGACCGTCCGCCTCGACCTCACGCTCTCGTCCATCGGCGGCGTGCTTGTCGACGACGACGGCGCCGTCCAGGCGTTCTGGGCCGCTTTTCTTGCCAAGCCTTCCAAGACCGTCGCCGAGTCGGCTGGTGGCATCCCGGTCACATCCGTCCTCGCTCCGTTCCTCGACGTCTACCTGTCGCGGCCGATCCTCACGGAACCAGTCCCGGCCAACACGGCGCATGTCCAGCTGTGGACGGTCTCGCTCCGCGGCGCTCGTGCGTACGGCCTCACTCAGGCCTGGGTCGACACCCTCGCCGCCATCTCGCGCTCACACGAGGCACTCAAGGTCGAGCAGGTTGCCTTTAGCTCGCCGGCTGCCGACGCCCTCGCCGCCGGTGACATTGTCCTCGCCGTCGACGGCACGCCTGTCGCCACCTTTGCCGGCTTTGCTGCCGCCATTGCTACTGCGCCCTCGGTCTCGCTCACCCTCTGGCGTGGCGGCTCGCAGATCGAGGTGCCGATGGAGACCACGCCGCTGGTCTCCGACGAGCGCGCCCGCTTTGTGTACTGGCAGGGTGCGCTGCTCCAGCCGTCGTTCCTCGAGCTCCAGTTGTACCAGAAGGACATGCCGCGCGGCGTGTACGTCGCCCGGCTTCACGCTGGCTCGTCAGCGCACCTCTGGCGCCTTGTCTCGAAGACCTGGATTGTTGCCATCAACAACGTGCCGACGCCCGACCTCGACGCCTGCCTCGCCGTCCTCCGCACCCTCAAGACCGGTGAGAGCGCCCGCCTCCACACGGTCTCACTCCGCGGCAAGACCGTCGTCGTCACCCTCCGCATCAACAACGAGTACTGGCCCACCGTCGAGTGGCTCCGCAACGGCCTGGAGTGGGAGCGCCGCGTCGTTGAGCCGCTCAACGAGTAGCAAGCATGCACACTCTACGTCGCGCACTGCTTCATTCATGCACCGCACTCGCTCGGCGCGGGCTTGGCCACAAGCGCCGCAAGCTCGGCAAGGGAATCGTCGAGCCGGGTGTACGCCGCCGAGCCGCCGACGACGCCGTCAAGAAAGGCGCGGCCGGCCGACGCAAGTTCGGCCTCGGGCATGCGGGCGACAGCGTAGCGCGGGCGCTTTCCTGTTTTGAGTGCAACGAGCGCCACCTCGCCCGGTGCCGGGAGCGCGTCGAGAACCACCGCCGCCGCCACGTTGGTCGTCGCGTCGAGCCACGAGAGCCGTAGCGGGTCGCGCGCAAAGTGGGTGGCCAGCGTCGTCAGTGACTCGGCCACCGCGGGCGGCAGTGTCGGCGCGCCGTCTGGTGGCGGGCTGGTGCAGAGGCCCTCGTCGGCGCCCTCGTCCTCGACGAGGCCGTCGAGCGCCTGCGGTGACGGTGCCGGTGGAGCGGGAACGGGCGCGAGGCCGACAAACGCAAGGACGCACACACCGCGCGCGCCGATACACCGCTTCTCAAACGCGGCCGGCGAGTCGATGTGTTTGGCGGTTCGCGGCTTGCGCGGCGACGGCGACGGCGACGGCTTTGTCTCAGCCTTGGTCTCGGCTTCTGCCTTGGCCTTGGCCTCCGCCTTGGGCTTCGCCTTGGCCTCCGCCTCCGCCTTTGGTGCACCGGCGTGGGGACGGAGCCAGTCGGCGATGGCGTCGACAGTCAACTCGCCGTCGTAGACAAGCGCGGTGGACGGATTGGCGCCGCGCGACGGGTCGACAACAAGGGTAGGGAACGAGTCGACGCCATAGGCGTCCAACAGGTCCTGGATCTTGGCCTTGGCCTTGGGCGAGGCGGCGACAACCTCGCCAAGTGCCAGTTGCGAGTAAAAGACGTTGGAGAGCGCCTTGTACAGAGCAGTGGTGGCCTTCTTGTCAGTGAAGAGCACGACGCGCGGGGCATCGGCGCCGAGCCGGGCATCGTAGCTCTCGAGCGCGGCCGCCGTGTCCTTGATGCGGATGACGTTCGAGTGCAGCTTGGAGCGGGCAAAGGAGACCAAAGCCTTGGCCTTGCGCTCGTACTGGTAGTCCTCGACATTGCGGCGGAGCTTGGACGTCTTGCCCGACTTTGAGCGCTTGGTGAAAGCGTTGCCGGTATAGGCCTTGATGGTGGGATAGCCCTTGATGCCGTACTTTGAGGCAAGAGCAGTCTCGACCGTGGCATCGACGACGCCAAAGCGAACAACGCCCTTGAGCTTCCCCGCAGCACGCGCCCATTCCGGCGTCAGCGCCTTGCAGTGGCCACACCACGGCGCCATGAACTCGACCATCCACGTCTCGGACGAGTCGAGCACCTTTTCACGAAAGTTCTTGGCAGTCAGCTTGATCACGTGGCTCACCCTCGCCTTTTTGCCCGTCTTGCCCCCCTTGCCCCCCTTGCCCCCCTTGCCCGTCTTGCCTGTCTTGCCCGTCTTACCTGTCTTGGCTGCCTCGGCGAGGTCGAGGACAACGCTGAGGACGACAGCTGCGAGAAGGACGACGGCCAGCGTCCGCCGCGAGAACAACATGTAGGGTTTGCGGTGGAGAGAGTGGAGTGTGCGGGTGTGGGCGGTTGGCGGTGAGGGAGCTGGTGGTCGTCGTCGTGGGGCTGAGGTCAGCGGTCAGTGAGCAAGCCAGTCGGTCGCCAGGGGCTGGGTCGACTCACTTCGCAGTCTTGGCGTTTGTGTCCGATGCCATCAATGTGAGACACACACGGCGGCATCACACCTACCATACCACATACACACACACATATACACACACACACACACACACACACACACACACACACACACACACACACACACACACACACACACACACACACACACATACACACACACACACACATACATGCACACGTCAACATATCCCCTTCCCCTCAAGCCACGATCTGGCCCCGATCCCCATTGCGATCCCCGTGCCGAACCCGCAAGCCGACTTGCGGCGGCCACCGGATGCGGCGCGGCGGCCACCTTCCACACCACTCGACTGCACAGCCGAGAGCGGCCATGTCTGTACCTGCGCCACTCAAGCCGTACCAGCAGTACATCAACCGGGCGAACGAGCTTGCCAATGTTGACCCTGTTGTTGCATACTATTGTACGTAGGGAGGGGGGCGGGGGTGGGAGGGGGGAGGGGAGGGGGGAAGGGGGGGAGGGGGGTGTGGAGAGGGTGCATGTGCGGAGAAGGAACACTCACTCTTGGGGACGATGGCACATGGGATGGGGAACATGACTTGTGGGATGGGGAACAATGCATGGTGCGGGGGATGTGGGGATGGCTACCGCTCTGGATGCTACTGTGACTGCTGTTATCGCTATGGCGGTGGCGATGGCGATGGCGGTGGCGGTGGCGTTGGCGGCGGCGGTGGCGGTGGCGGTGGCGGACGATGGATGTGCTCGGGCATGGGGGTATCGTTGGCCATCTTCTCAGGTCGGATGTATGTTGTTCAAGAATGCATCTCCATGTACTCGGCCGCGACAGAGGAGACCCGTGAGTACCTCAACGAGCTGATGTCGTCGCTGGAGCAGGTGAAGAAGGCTCTGCCGGACTCGCCGCTCCTGGGCTCAGAGTCCGAGGAGGCTGCCATCTACGTCGAGAACTTTGCACACAAGGTCTTTAAGGGGGCTGATGATGAGGATCGTGCCGGTGTCGCCTCCATCGGCACCGCCCTTCGCTTTCGCGCAGCCTCAAACTTTTACCAGGTCCTCAGGGTCTTTGGCCCGCTGGCCGCGGACATCGAGGAGAAGAAAAAGTACGCCAAGTGGAAGGCGGTACAGATCTCCAAGGCAATCAAGGCCGGCAAGCAGCCACGCCCTGGTGGTCCGCAGGAGCACAAGGAGGAGGACGAGGCCCGTGCTGCCGCTGCCGCTGCCGAGGCCCAAGCCGCTGCTGCCGCTGCTCGTGGTGATTCCTCACCATCCCAACCTCCCTCGTCGGGCCCGGCCGTCGACGAGTTTGGCCTCCCCATCATCCCGTCTGCCAACTCTAATCCCGCCCCCAAGCCAAGCTCGGGCCCGGCATTTGACGAGTTTGGCCTCCCCATCGTCCCGTCTGCCAACTCTAATCCCGCCCCCAAGCCAAGCTCGGGCCCGGCATTTGACGAGTTTGGCCTCCCCATCGTCCCGTCTGCCAACTCTAATCCCGCCCCCAAGCCAAGCTCGGGCCCGGCATTTGACGAGTTTGGCCTCCCCATCGTCCCGTCTGCCAACTCTAATCCCGCCCCCAAGCCAAGCTCGGGCCCGGCATTTGACGAGTTTGGCCTCCCCATCGTCCCGTCTGCCAACTCTAACCCCGCCCCCAAGCCAAGCTCGGGCCCGGCCGTCGACGAGTTTGGCCTCCCTATCACCCCTTCTGCCAACCCCAGCCAAGGCGTCGCTCCCAATTCAGGCCCCCTACCGCCGTCATTTGGTGGTGGAAGCAGTGGACCGGCTCCGCACATCCCGGGACCGGGTGTGGATCTGACTCCCACGCCGCCTCCGGCCCACAACTTTGGACCAGCGCCGCCGGCCGCGGCACCCGCTCCGGCGCCGGCTGCGACGGCCGCTCAGACATCACACCCAGGCATCATTCGCATCACCCCGCTCCCCGGCTACAAGCCGACCGTCAAGCAGAAGAACCAGGCCACCAAGTTTGCGTCGTACGTCTCATCCTCGCTCGCCTTCCACGACATCGACGGTGCCATTGAGAATCTCACCAGCGCCCTCGCCCTCCTCACCGGCCTCCAGTTCGAGAAGCAGTAAACTCTAGACACGCCTTTGCTTTTTACTTTCGCCTGCGGACCATCCGCGACCGCGCCTTTGCTCGCCGCGCACGCTTGTTCGACTCGGACTCGGACTCGGATTCTGACTCGGAGTCAAACTCCTCATCAGAGTCTTCCTCGTCGTCAGCCTCTGAGTCCGACTCGGACTCGTCCATATCTGAGTACCGTTCCGACTCGGACTCGGACTCCGAGTCAGAATCCGAGTCGATGCCCGACGACGACGACGACGACGACCGCTCGCGCAAGAGGCGGAGGAGGAGCACGTCCACCGAGGGCGCGTCCGCGTCGTCGTTCTTCACTTGCTCGAGCTCGTGCGTGAGCACATGGAACAGGCTCGGGTCCAGTTCGTTGAGCAGTTGCTTGACCTCGACCATCTTCTCGGCCACATCGTCCGAGTCGCTCGACTCGACGTGGTTCACCAGCCGCTTGATCCGCTCACGCTTGGCACGGACTACCACCGGCACGCCCGACGCCTTGTCTTTGACAAGTGCCCGCTTCACAGCCTCCTCCGAGTCCGAGTCGTCAAACGACCCAATCTCCGCCAGAATCGCCGCGAGGTCCGACGACATCTCTGACGCACGCAGGTGCACGTCCGAGCCTTCGATCGGGAGCGAGCTCTCGTCGCTCTTGGCCGTCGGGGCAGCCGCAGCGTCTACGCCAAATATCGTCGACAACTTGGCGCCCTCAAACTTGTGCGCGTGCACAATCGTCGGGCCCTCGCTAGCCACCGGCTCCTTCGAGCTCATCATTGCATCCAGCGACGCGCTTGCTCGTCCAATTGCAGATGGCTTGGGATCCATGTAGCACCAAGAGCAGCACTGATTCATCTTCAACAAGAGCGACGCGCCAGTCAGCAGCGAGAGCACCAGAAGAATCGTCGTCACAATAAACGCCGCCTTGATGGCCGACCGCTCCGCGGGGTCGCGCAGGTACACATGTCGCGAGCCAAACTTGCCCACATGGCAGTTGATCACCTGTCCCACCTGGATTGCGTCCAGGAACGGGGACACCTTGGCATCTCTTGTCGACGAGCCAAGAGACGATCGCTCCGGGACGGCCACAATGTCCCGGTCTGCAACCGCAAAGCCCGACCGCGAGCCCGAGACGTAATCGACCTCTACCCGCGCCGTGTAGAGCGACCGTGGCAAGTCCGCCCGCTTGGCCGGCTCGCACAGCCGCGATGTGCACCAGTTGATCGCGCCCTTGGGCGTCCGCGAGGCGCCGTCCCAGCAAAACAGGCAGTCAATCCGCCGTGCCTTGGCCACAACCGTGCACACTCCGTCGTCAGTGTAGGTAGGCAAGATGACCGCGAGGAAGACCGAGAGCCAGATGATGACGCCCACGCCCATGAGGCACCACGGAAAAGAGGCGGCGCCACCGCGACACAGTGCCTGCCGGCACTTGACGTCGGCAGGATGCGTCGAGCTGCACCAAACACACATCACAATCGCGAGGAAGGCCGCCATCATCGGTAGCGGGATGAGCAGCGACGGCAGCAGGTACAGAATCCAACAAAACCGCACAACCTCGGGCCAGATCTTGACCGGCCCCCTGTATGCCGCAGGATGCTGTCCGGCAGCCTCCCACGCCTTCTTGTTGACATAGCACGAGATAAAGTCGCCGGGCATCGTCTCGTCCTCCAACAGATCGTAGATGTTGTCGTCGACACCGCACGAGAACTTGCGTTCGGCCATCTGCAAGTCGTTGACCCTAAAGGGATACGTCACGTTGTCGCGGATGATGCCGACAGTATGGTAGGCACTCGACGAGGTGAAGGTCTCACCGATGACGATGCAGTCCTTGATCTCGATGTGGTTGCTCTGCCACTTCGGCCAGTCGAGGGCGAGGGTGAAGAAGAGCGATGCCCAGATGGCTACGATGATCAGCGGAATGACACACCACCAGCGGACAAACGAGATTGCACCACGGCAGAGGAATGAGCAAATGTCGGTCGACTCGATGAGAATGGCTTCGCCATGCCCCTCTTCCCCCTCTCCGTTCTCGTCAAACGATGATTCATGGTAAGACTCGGCCGCCTCGGCGTCCCACGCCCCACTGTACGGTTTGTCCTTGGCCTTGTCGGCCTTCGCGAACAACATAGCCGACGACTAGCTCCACTGCCGGATACACAATGCTTGCTCCCGAACGGCTTTAGTTGGTGTCCGCGGGTGTGGCGTCAAGTATTGCTTCTTCTTCCCGCCGTCCCGCTCGTCCCGCTCGGATCTCGTCCGTCTGCCAGCGCCATTCTGTTCGGTCACACATGGTTGCCATCCATTCTCGGAATCAGATTTTGCGAGGGTTGCACCATTTGCCTGCAGGTACATGGTATTGGCATTAGCTACTTGGCAAAGACGTGGATACGGCATTGGTCGTCGGGTCATGTTTACTCAAGGAATGACTGTGATTCGTAGCCATCGTCGTCGTCACCATCGTCGTCGTCGTCGTCACCATCGCCGTAGTCGTCGTCATAGTCGTCATCGCCATCGCCATCATCTTCGTCGTCGACGCCATCGAGGACAGACTGGCGGTAGCGCTGGATCTGGGCACGCTGGTGTTCGAGCCGCTTTCGCATGGCGGCGAGGTCATCATCGTGGGCCGCGGCGGTGTGGCGGGCAGCTGGAGAGAGCGACGGTGGCTGGGCGGCGGTCGCAGTGACTGCGGCCGCATGCGACTCGGCGGCCATGGATCGATCGAGGAGGAGGGCAGCCGAAAAGTCGGCCGAAGCATTGTGCGACGCAAGGCGCCGGATCTCGGCTTCCTGCAGCTGCGCCAGCGACGACTCGGTCGCGCCGCGCAGCCGGAGCTGCTCCACTTCTTGCTTGAGGAGGAGGACCTCGGCTTGCTCCAGCTCGAGCCGCTGGCGGAGCTGCTCGTTGACCTCGGTCAGTCGCTCAATCTCAGCCTTGGCCGACTCGGCCTGCAGCGACTTGGCTTCGAGCGAGGTTGCTAGCAGCGCCTTAGACGCCCGCTCGTGATCAAGCTCCGACTCGAGGCTCGCAATCCGCGTCGTCGCGTCCCGGACTTTGTCGGTCAACTGAGCTACCGCAGCGCTCGACGCAGCCGCTGTTGAGCTCTGCTTGTCCATCGCCGACGACGACGACGCAAGCAATGCCTCCAGCTTGACCACTCGCGCTCGTGTCGCCTCGAGCTCACCCAGCGCCTCCTCGTGCTTCTCGGCAAGGAGAGCGAGCTTGGCCGACTCGGCCGAAGCAGCCTCGGTCGCCTTGCTCAGCGCGTGGTCCTTGCTCGCCAGCAGCTCATTGAACTCGGCCTGCAGTGCTCGCTGAGCCTCTTGCCGCGCCGTAAGCTCAAGGGCAAGGCCCTCGACCTGGTCTTGGATCGAGCCCGAGGCCGAGGCCGAGGCCTCCAGCTTAGCCCGGATTCGGTCGATCTCGATGGCGGCAGCGGCTGCCTTGGTGGCAGCCTCGTCGCGAGCAGCAAGCGCGGCATCTAGCTCCCGCCGGGCAGCCGCAGCATCGCGCCGTGCCGCCCGTGCCGCCTCGCGCTCGGCTGCCACCGACGCGTGGGCCTCTGACGACGCTCGAGTCTCGTCGCCCAGCGCCGCCGCCAGCTTGGCCCGGAGCGCGCCCATCTCAGTGATGAGCGCCTCCTTTTCGGCGGTGAGCGTAGCGTGCGCGGCCGACAGGGCCGCCAGCTGTGCAGCAAGCGAGTCGCGCTTGGCGGCGTCGGCCGACGTCTCATTGCGCCGCGCCGCTGCCGTGTCGTCAAGCTGGGCCTCGAGCGAGGCCAGCGCGGCATCTTTCTTGGCAATGTCGGCGGCGTGCCAGGCAACAGACTGCTTTGCAGTCTCGAGCTCGGTCTCGAGGCCGGCAACCAGAGCGCGCTCGGCAGCCAGTTCGTCTTGAACCTTGGCTAAGGACGCGGCGGCCGCCGCGGCATCGGCCTCCAGTGCAGCAATCGTGTTGTCACGGTGGAGGACCTCGTCGCGCCAGGCCGCGACCTTGTCCTGGGCACTCTTGGCTGAGCGCTCCCACTCGTCACGCTCGGCTGTCACCGCCGACACTGCACTCGCGGCCGTGCTGTTGGCCTCGTGCACCGCGTTGACAGCATCATCATGGGCGGCAGCCAGACGGGACTCGAGCCCGGCGTTGGCACTCCGCAAACTCTCGATCTCGCGCTTGGCCTCATCGAGGGCAGCCAGGGCGCCGTCATACGCATCCTGGTTCGCAGCCTGCATCAGCTGAGCCTCGCGCTGCTGTCGCATGGCATCGTCTTGCGCAACAAGCAGCTCTTCGAGCTCGCCGACCCTGGCAGTAGCAGCCGCTTCGACCTCGCGAGCCTGTGAGCGGGCGGCAGTCTCGGTAGCGCGGGCGGCGTCGGCGGTGGCAGAGAGCGAGGCAACGCGGGCAAGAGCCTCGTCGAGCGCGGTTGATCGCGCAGCCAGCTCGCTGCGGAGCTTGGCAACAGCGTCGTCGGCGGCTTCGAGTCGGACCGAGGCAACCATGAGCGACTCCTTCAGCTCGTCGACCTCGGAAGCCTTGGCTCGGAGCTCGGCGAGAGCGTCCGAGTGTGCAGCGCGAGCGTCGGCAAGGTCGGCGGCCAGCTCGCGAAGCTGCTTGCCGGCCTCGGAGCGGGCTTCGGACGAGAGCGCCGAAGCGGCGCCAAGCGATTGGAGACGAGCTTGCAGGTCGGCAATGTGGTCGTTGGCGGCGGCAAGTTCGGAGCGAGAGGCGGAAAGTGCAGCGTCTGCTCCCTCCTTGGCCTCGCGCTCAGCCTTCAGCTGCGACCGGAGCTCGGCTCTTTGCTCAGCAGCAAGGCCAGCCTGTGCCGAGAGAGTAGCGATCTGAGTCTGAAGGTTGGCGTTGGCAGCGTCGGCATCGGCGGCGGCGGCGGCACGGGTGCGGAGAGCGGCAAGCTCTGCGTTGGCGGCGGCGAGCTTGGCCTGCGACCGTGACAGCGCATCCGACTTGGCAGCAACGAGCGCCGACTTTTCCCGCAACGCGGCCTGGGCCTCAAGCAGCTCGTCCATGAGCTCGTTGTGGTTGATCCGCGAGCGGTCGGCGCCCTCGGCCCGGAGCGAAGCGGCCTGGGCCTCGGAGAGCGCCGCAGTGTGGGCGACATCGGCGCGGTCTGCGGCAGCCTCGAGTGCCGAAATGCGCGAGTTGGCGGCGTCGAGGTTGGCGCGGAGCACGTTGCGCTCTGCTTGGAGGGCGGCCAAGTCGAGCTCGACCTGGGCTGGAGTTGATGCAGCCTCCTTGGCGGCGCGGAGGGCGGCGGCAGCCTCCTCGCGGGCGTCCTCCAGCTCGCGAGTAAGGGCGAGCGCGTGCTCGTTGGCGTCGTTGGCCTCGGTCCGTGCCGCATTGGCAGCCCGCTCGAGCTCGTTGACTGAGCCAAGCAGGGTCTCATGCTCGAGCTCGAGAGCCGCCATCTGCTGGACAAGCGTATTGAGCGAGTCGGCATATTTGTCCTTGAGCGCCTCCAACTCGCGAAGCTCGGCGATGGCTTCGCGGAGCTGGTTGGAGAGGCGAGAGACTTCGGCGTTGGAGGTCACAAGCTCCTCCTCATAGGCGCGCTCGACATCAGCATCGCGCTCGGCTCGGGACGCGGCGTTGTCGGCGAGAGTGGCGCGGTCGGCGGCGAGGACGGCATTCTCGTCTGTGAGCGCCTGCTGCGCGAGCTGGGCCTCTTGCAGGCGGGCGTGGAGGTCGGCGGTGACGGTTCGTTCGGCAGCGAGCGCCTGTGTGGCCTCGTCGGCACGGGCGAGTGCGTTGGAGAGCTCGGCTTCGAGCGTGGCAAGCCGAGTGGTGGCCGGATCAAGCTCGAGCTCAAGGGCGGCGTGCTCGGCAGCAAGACGCTCGAGCGTCGATGTCAGCTGGGCCTTTTCGGCGGCCAGGGCGCGGGCCGAGTCTCCGACGTCGGCGGCGTTGCCTTCGGCAGCGGCAGCGCGGGCAGCAATGGCGGCGATGCCGTTGCGGACGGCCGAGGCGCGGAGTGAGGCGTGCTGGGTGGCGAGGCGAAGGCGCTCGAGCATGCCAGCAGCGGCGGGCGTGGCACCGGCCGACGCAGCAAGCGCCGAGGCGGTCGAGGCGGCAGCGGCGGCGGCGGCGTCGGCTGGGCCGACCAAGGTCTTGGGCTCGACTCCGGCGACCTGGAGCGCCGTCTCAAGGCTGTCGAGGGCGCGTGACTCGGCAGCGAGCAGCTTGTCGGCAGCAGTGGTGATCGAGTCGAGGGCGGCGCGAACAGAAGCGAGTTCTGTGGTGGCGGCGTCGAGGGCACGGACGTTCTTGCGAGAGGCAGCGTCTTGGTCGGCGCGAAGCGAGATCTGGGCCTCGAGCTGGGCCTCATGAGCGTCAAGCCGCTGCAGTACAAGCGACTGGAGGGCTGGATCCGGGCCCTGTTTCCCGCTGGCCGACTGCTGCAGGAACGAGGTCCGCCAGACCGAGGTCTCACCGACCGCCAGCGCCTGGATCTGGAGGGTGTAGTTGGCGAGGTCGAGGTCGCGTGAGAGCGAGGCAATGCGAGCGGCGGCGTCGGCGGCGGCTTCGGACGACTGAGCTTCGAGAGCAGCGTGGGCGGCGGCGAGCTCGGCGTGGCGAGCAGAGGTCTCTGCCAGCGTCGCCTCCGTCTTTTCCAGCGATGCGGCGTAGCCAGAAGCTGAGCCGCGAAACTTGTCCCGCTCTGCCGTGACGACATCGAGAGCGCCGCGGAGCTGGGCGAGCTCGACCCGGAGGGCGCCGGCATCGACGTCGGACTGGTGGCTGCCAGCGCGAGCCTGACTCAGGTCATCCTCGAGCTGGGCGATGCGCGAGCGGGCTGAAAGCAGCTCTGCGGTAACTCCCTGGACCTCCTTGGTCAGCGCCATGACCTTGCGGTGAGCGCGCGAGTCCGGCGAGGCGGTAGCGGCCGACGACGCCGCCGAGGCCGCCAGCGATCGGGCGCGCGACTCGGCGGCTTCGGCCCGGCGGACGGCGAGCTTGGCCTTGCGCTCGAGCTGGGCCTCGCGGGCGACGGCTGCGGCAGCCTCCCGCGAGAGCGACGCGTTCTGCGCCTTGAGCCGGGCCAAACTTCCTGCATCGGTGGCAGCAAGGTGGCCCAGCGGCGGTGGGCCTGCCGGTGCGGTCCGCCGACGAGCAGCCGACGACGACGTTGCTGGGCGCGAAAGCTGGCGCGCTGGCGGCTCGGCCAACGAAGCCCGTAGTGAGGCCGTTCGGGCCTGAATAGCAGATATAGAAGCCGAGAGCGAAGGAGGCTGTCGATGTGGTGATGAATGGCTTAGTTGTGAAGCTGTAAGCGGTCGGCGGTGCATAGTGGGGATGGGGCTTGGGGGGGGGGGGGGCGGGAGGGGTGGTGACATGATTGATGGTTGAGGTAATCGTTGGCTGTGGCTGTGTGGCATTTTGCCACTTTTGCTCGGCACTTTGCTGAACTGGCGCGAGCAGGGGCAAATGGTAGAAAATGCGTGGGTAACTGAGGGAGGGGGGCGTGTACAGGGAGGAAGGGCTACCACTCAACTACGACGTAACCATGGCAGCTACGGTGGCGTCTTTGACGGATATCATGCATGGTATGTGGAAGATGGTGATAGGGTGGGTGAGGGCCAGTGACTGCGTTGTGAGTGGGTGGTAGGGGAACAGGGACGTAGGGGTGCGTGGGAGGGGGGGGGGGGAAGGGGAAGGACGCCAGCAAACGAAGATATGAACCGATGGTGTTGGCGGGTGGTTGGCACGCGTGTCAAGATTTTTGGCGCGTTTGGGGGGGGGGGGAAGAAGAAGGGAGGGGGTGGGGAGGGAGGGGGGACTGACAATGTGTGTATGTGTGTATGTGTGTTTGTGTGTGTGTGTGTGTGTGTGTGTGTGTGTGTGTGGTGATGATGGCGTGTCGTGGGTTGACATGGTGTGGTGGCGGTGATGGTGGCGGTGGTGGGGTTGGTGGGCTCGGCGTGGTCCGGGTGCGGGGGGGTAGACCTGTGGGTCGGTTGCGAGACGGTGGAGCATGGCATCCCGTACTTTCCGCTGTTTGTCGGCAACATTGCCATCATGCTTGGTGCCTTTGTCATTCCTTGGGTCATGGTCCACACGGGCGGCCTTGTCCGATTCTCGGCCTATGTACGTAAGGATGGAGGTGTGGGGGGGGGAATGCGGGCGGCGATCGGTCGGCAAAGCACCGGCGGCGAGGGACTGACTGATGATGGCAATGTGGGTGTGGGGCAATAGGCATGGCTCGCGTGGGGTGCATACGCGGCGGTGGAGTTCTACGCCGGGCTGCTTGTTGGGCGGTACGCGACGTGTGATGGATGCTCGCCGCTGGAGGATGCGCTCGAGTCGCCGGCGTCGACAGCGTGGTTCTCGGACTGGATTCTGCTGTGGCCGATGTGTGCGGTGTACTGCTACGTGACGGCGCACCGGTGGGGCTTTGGCAGCGAGGCGTGGAAGTACACTGCGCTTGCGGTGGTGGCGGGTCCGCAGGTGGGCGTGCCGTACGTGTGCGTGCGGATTCTGGACGTTGCCGAGAAGGGCGGCGATGTGGACCGGAGCAAGTACCGGTGGGCCGAGTACCTCTGGGTTGCGCTCTCTGCGCTCGAGTGCGTGGTGTGGCTCCCGCAGTTCCTTGCGTTCTTCATGCAGCCGGAGAACTGCTGGACGTGGCCGCTTGCCGAGGCGATGTGGGGCAACCCGATGAATACGTTTGTGGCGCAGTCTGTGTCGATCACGGGCTGGTTTGCGGACGCGTGGATTCTCTCTGTGGTCCCGCACAAGAGCCATCACATGTGGTACCTGGCGTTTGCGCTGCTCGCCTTCCACAACCTTGTGCTGACGCTCGCGGTGCTGTGGGTCATTCCGGCGTGGATGGAGCAGCCAACCGGCAAGTGGATCCGTGGCATGCTTGCGCGGCCCAAGTTTGACCTCGCGCCGGTGATGGGCGCGGCGACGGCGGGATACATTGTGGCGCTTGTTGTGGGTGCCTTCTACGTGGCGCTGGACGTCTCCAAGGGCTTCGCGGTCGCACTCCTCGCCATCTACGGCACCATGGCGCTGATGTCGCCGTTTGGCCGGCCGTCGGTCTGGCACGAGTTTGGCTCGTGGATGATTGCGTCCAAGGTCCACACGGTGGCGTTCCTCGCCTCGACGGCGACGGTCCTCGTGGGCACGCTGGCGCAGACCGAGCTTGCGCCGTCGGACCTCGCGCTGACCTTCCACTGGCTCTCGAGCTTCCCGCTCATCTCGACCCTCGGTGGGCTGGCTATTTACGTCCTCGCTGCCACCGAGCTCTGGCGCATCCTCTCGTACACCTCTCAGCAGACATCCGAGGACGCGGTGGCGTACTTTTTCAAGGCCGCCTTTGCTGCCCCGTTCCTCTTCCTCACCTCGCCGGGCTTCTTCCCGCTCCCGGGACTTGACGCGCTCCGGCGGATCCTGCTCGCCTCGCGTCGGTCGAACCATTAAACAGTGCTGTGGCTTTGGTCTGCTTCCGTTGAGCCGATCGGGATCTTTGGCCTTGAACGCCCAAGTGTGCCTGAACTCGGACTTGTGTGCGCGGCTTCCGTTGAGCCGATCGGGATCTTTGGCCTTGAACGCCCAAGTGTGCCTGAACTCGGACTTGTGTGCGCGGCTTCCGTTGAGCCGATCGGGATCTTTGGCCTTGAACGCCCAAGTGTGCCTGAACTCGGACTTGTGTGCGCGGCGTCCGTTGAGCCGATCGGGATCTTTGGCCTTGAACGCCCAAGTGTGCCTGAACTCGGACTTGTGTGCGCGGCGTCCGTTTCGCTCAGAGTGTCGAGTAATGTTTACTATGTCACCGTCTTTGTGTTGGTTGATCACGCGTTTTTGGGTAGCGTCGGACGTCAGTCGGCTGCAGTGGGCTGTAGAAGGCGAGTAGCGCGAAGCGAGGGAGCTTGTTGTGGTGTATGCAGTGTGGAGAAAGTCATTGAGCGGGTGGGAGAGGGAGTGCAAGGCGTCGGGAGTGAGAACGTGGGAGTGTGGTTTTTCAACGAGAGCGCGGGCTGGAAGCAGGCATGTTGGGGGCTCGAGTCTGGGTCATACTTTATCGCAATCAGGGTGGCAGCGGAGCTGAGCATCAGCAACGGGAAGTGGGGGAGAGAGAGGGGCGGAGGTGGATGTGGATGAAGGCGAAGAGGAGAAGGCGATCCGGATGGAGCGACCGTGGACGAGGGCGCCGTGGAGAGAGGCGAGGGCATCGATGGCAGCGGCGACCGAGGGCATGTCGACGAGTGCCTGCCGCTTGGTCCGTGACTTGAAGACATTGACAGCGAGCGGTGGACCGGCGACGCGGGTGAGGAGGTCGACGAGCTCGGGCTCGGGAAGCGAGTACGCGAGGTTGGAGAGGTGGAGGCGAGCCGAGGAAGGGCGACGTGTTTGGCGTTGTTGCCGTGTGTGGAGCGGAAGCGGTTGAGAGGCGAGTCGGCGTACGAGCACCCGCGCAGCAGCGCGTCGGTGTGCGCGGACGGTTCGGGCTCGGGCGTGACTGCGAGCGCGTCGTCAAAGAGGGTGGCCCCGTCGAGGGCGGCGGTGGCGGCAGCGACGGCGTTGACCGAGGAAAAGGTGACCAGCGCCGCGCCGCCGTCAAGGAGCGAGATGTTGGTGATGTTGCCGTACGACGAGAAGAGGTTGAAGAGCGCGTCGAGCGAGTGGCGCGACGAGGTCAGGTTGTGAATCAGGATCGTTCCCGGTGTAGACGACGCCGTTTCGGACTCTGCGGGCGCAAGCTTAGGCTGGGTGGGTGGGCGTGGGCGTGGGCGCGGGCGCGGGCGTGGGCGTAGGCGCGGACTCGGCAGTGGGCTCGGCAGCGGTGTAGTCACGCGAGAACTGCGTGTCAAACTTGAGCGTCAACGTCTGCTGCTTCTTGGAGAACTGCAGGTCAAGGACGCCCGGAGCGCGTGGATCGGCTGGGGCGAGTGGCGTGTTCTGCATGCGGTCGACGGCAGCAGCGGCAGCGTCGGCAGACGGCATCTGGACAAGAGCCTTGGTGACAGCGCCGTTGTCAAAGACAACGATTTTCTCGGGCGAGGCAGAGAAGGGCGCAAAGGCGGCGCGGAGGGCGTCTGCGGTTACTGCGGACGCGTCTTGCGGTAGTCCGAGTACCGAGACGAGCAGGACACGCGAGAGCGACTTGGCGGCCGACTTGAACTTGGGCTTGTCGGCGGAGGACTCGTTGAGGCGTGCGTGTGACGAGTGTTGGAACCAGAGCGAGCGGCCGCGGACCTTGGCAGGCTGACCAGCGTAGCGGGCCACGACTGCTGCTGCTTGAGTCGCGTTCTCCATCTCGAGCAGGGCCTGGTTGCGCGAGCGCATGATGAGCGACTTGACGACCGTGCCGCAGAAGAGGACGAGCGAGAGCAGATCGGCCTCGGACACGTCGGCAGTCACGTTGCGGACGTGTAGGACCGGGCCATGAGCAGTCTTGCCCTTTCCCCTGCCCTTGCCTTTCCCCTTCTTGGGCGCATTCTGGGGCTTGGTCTTGCGCGCCCGGTGTGTCGTGGTCCGACTCGGCCGAGTGGGCGGGCGGGCAATCTTGTCGCGCCAGTTGGCGGCCTCAGCAGCACGGCCGGGCAGCGCAACCTGAGATCCGTCTGGCGTGGTGATAGCCACCTTCCTCCGGAACGCAGACATGCTGCGATCTGTAGGACGATAGATGGAAGTAAGGTGTGGTGAGTGTGGGTGCGTGGTGGTGGGGGAAGGGGGGGAGGGGGGAAGGGGGGTGTTGGGGCTGACGTCGCCGATGTCGCTGACCTCACAAGTTGTGTGACCTGTGGCTGCGGAACAGGCGAGGGGTGCAGAAGGGATCCGAGGAAGGATGGAGGAAGGCGGGAGGGGCTTGTCGGGAGGGGCTATCGTGTGGGTAAGGGTAGGATGTGTGCTGGGATGAAGAGAGTGTGCTGGAGAAGAAGGGAGAATGTGTGTGGGAGGGGGGCAATGGAAGGTTTGCGTACAAGGGGCGGGTGGAATGCGGAAGTGAGAGGAATGCTGTGCCGAATTGGGAGGAGACATTGGTGAGCATTTGGATGGCTTTGTTGAGGTCAGGATCGGAGGGAGTGTAGGCGGGGACTACTTCCAGAACTTGACAGTGCCGTCCCATGAGGCGGTGAACATCCACGAGGGGTTGAGCGGGTGCCAGGCGACGTCGACAAGGACGTCAGAGTGGGCCTTGAAGGACTTGATGATGCGGGAGTGGCCCCAGTCCCAGAACCAGAGCTTGCCCGAGGCGTCGCCGGAGGAGAGCATGGAGCCATCGGGCGAGAAGGCCAAGTGCAGGGCGTAGCCGGCGTTGTTGTGGCCCATGAAGCGCTTCTTCTTGTACAGCTTGAACTTTTGGCAGCGGTGTAGACCAGGATCTGGTTGTTGAGGCACTGGCCGGCCAGGTGCTTGCCCTTGGGGTGGAGGGCCATGGTCGGCATGGCGTGCATGTGCGGCTCGCGGACGTTGGAGATCTGGACGGGGATACCCCACTCCCAGGCGCGGACGGCCTTGTCGTCGCCGGTTGAGACGAAGCGCTTGCCGCCCTCGACAAAGCAGATGCCGTGGACGGCGGAGAGGTGCTCCTTGTACTCTTGGGTAAAGGCCGGCGAGTCGGCGCGGACATCAAACTGCTCGATGCGCGACGACGAGAGGGCGGCCAGGAACGACGAGGGATCGATGGTCGGGTTCGGCTGCCAACGAGCGCAGTTGGGGTGGACGCCGTCGCCGAGAGCGTACGTCCGGATGCAGGCCCCGGTCTCGGTATCCCAGACCTTGACGGTCGAGTCGTACGAGGCGGTGAGGAACGACGAGCCGTCGTGGTTAAAGTTGATGTCCTTGACGCCGGCGCTGTGGCCGAGGTAGTCGCGCATGAGCTTCTTCTGGCCCGAGACTGAGTAGATGCGGACGGGCCATCGAGCGAGGCTGCGAGCAGCAGGTGCCCGGTGCCGGGGAAGAGCTGGATCTTGGAGAAGCCCTTGTCGGAGCCGGACGACCAGGTGTAGTGGCACTTGGATGGAACCTTGGCCACAAGGTCGAGGGCCGAGGCCTTGACGCCGGCCGGCGGCGCCAGCCACGACCGACCTTGGTAGTCGAAGAGGGCGTCGCCGTAAAAGGTGGACACCTCTGCGGGCGCCGGGGTGGACGACGGGCCAGCGGCTGCCTCAAGCGCAGGCTCGGCGGCGACCGGCTCCGCCTCAGCGGCGGCGCCCGACGCACTCGCGCCCACAGCGGCATCGGCCGCGGCGTCGTTGCCCTCACCGCCGTCGTCCGACGGCGCGTCCGGATCGAGGCCGTCCTTGATCCGCTTGCGGCGCTTGGCCTCGCGCATGTACGCCTCGAGCTCGGGCGTGATGACCTGCTTGGTCTTGGCGCCGGCGTACTCTGCCCACGGGCCGAGGTACGCTACCGGGTTGTCGTCAACAGAGCCCGGATCGCCGCGGGCCCGCTTGGCGCCAGCGCGTGGCCGGGCGCCGCGCAGCCGCTTGTTCGCCGCGCGCTGAGCGTCCTGGAACGCCGCATGCTCAAAGGCGACTGGCTGTGCACGGCTAGCGCCCGCACCGCGCGCAGCGTCCAGCTGCGGGTGGTGCGGCCCGGCAACGACCAGCGCACCCGAGACCGCATATGCCGACGAAGCCGTGAGTCGGCCGCCGCCTGCCCGCGGTGCGACACGCGGAGCGGCGACAACAGCGAGCTGTGTCGACGGCGCCGCTCCTGATGGCGGAGGAGGTTGTGGAGCCGCTGCACGGCGGCCACCGTCACCGTATGCCGCAATGAGGTCGTCCATGTGAACGAGGAGAGCGAGCGAGGGGTGTGGCGGTGGGGGTGTAGGGGGGTTGAAGGATGGGGGTTGGAGGAAAGTTGGTCGGTAAAGTGGGCAATGCAGTGTATGATACAATTAGCAAAGAGACGCTGTCATTCTCTCAATTGGGGTTTTAGCTCAGTTGGTAGAGCGTGTGCTTCGCATGTACAAGGTCGCGTGTTCGATTCATGCAAGCTCCAACTTTTTTTTTGCTCGCGTCCGGACCCTCGCTGGGCGCGCGTTGTGGGGCGCTGGCGGTGATCCGCAGCCGCCGGAACTACGGTGGAGAAGGCGGCGAGGAGGACGAGGAAGAGCACGCAAGAGTTGTCTGGCAGCGGGGCTAGGTAGACCGAGAGGTAGAATAGGCGCAGCAGAGATGGGGGCGTCCGGAGTGCTGATGTCGTTGGGGTATGTGCTGTGGAACGTGGTCTCGTCGGTAGGCCTCATTCTGATCAACAAGTGGCTCATGGATAGTGTGCACATCGAGTGCATCTTTATGCTCACGTCGATGCATCTGATGACGTCGTGGCTCTCTGTGGTGGCGCTGATGAAGCTTGGGTATGAGGAGTACAAGCCGATGCCGCTGAGGGACGTGCTGCTCATGGTGAGTGTGTTCTTTGTCACGGTGGCGTCGTTCAACCTCTCGCTCAAACTCAACTCGGTCGGCACGTACCAGCTCTCGAAGCTGCTTGTGACGCCGGTCACGGCCGCCCTGCAGTTTATGCTGCACGGCACGCGGGTTCCGATAGCGACGCAGCTATCGCTGGCGATCATCTGCATCTCTGTGGCGTTTGTCTCCATTTCGGACGTGACGCTGACGGCCGGCGGCGCGCTGTGCTGCGTGGTGGCGATTTTCGCTTCTGCAGCCAACTCGATGTGGACCAAGTCGGTGCCTGTCCGGCTCGGCCTCTCGACGTACCAGGTCAACTTCTTCATGTACCCGTGGGCAGCAGCAACGTTTGCGTTTGCATCGGTCCTCGTCGAGAACGACCCGGTCGGCGAACTCACCGGCCTGCTCAACGCCGACCTCGACCCGAGTGTCGAAGGTTCGTCACGGATCTTCTTCATCCTGGTGACGTGCGCCATGGCTGCCTCGCTCAACATTTCCTCGTCGTCTCTCATCTACTACACGTCGGCGCTAACCTTTCATGTTGTCGGCCATTTCAAGCTCATCCTCATTCTCACCTTTGGCGTTCTCTTCCTCAACTCGCCGGTCTCGGCCCGCAGCGCGCTCGGAATGGTCGGCGCGGTCTTTGGCGTCATGTGGTACACCTCGATCAAGTACCGCGAGCAGCAGGCAGCTCAAGCCGCTGCGTCGGTGAGCAAGAGCAAGACCGATTCGGCGGCATAGGCATGCCAATGTCCCCGCTGATCCCCCCCCCCTCCTTCCCCGTCCGCGCGTGGATTGTACTCCGAAGGATCCGCCCATCTGCGTTGCTGGATCTGTAATTAATTTAAGTGACTTGAAGAGGGTGGTGGTGGGGTGTGGGTGCGGGTGGGCGATTGGGAGGTGTGTGAGGCGCGGTGACGTCGTCGTCGTGGCACACCTCACAGCGAAGCGAAACCGCGCGTTACTGGAGCATCGAGATTGGACTAGTCCGTCGTCGAGATCCCAGTTCCACGCGAGCGAGCCTGAACTGCCTCGAGTTCGGAGATCACTGGCCTCCACTTGTGCTCGAAAGCACTTTCGGGACTAGCCGCATGCCCATCTGGAGTGGCTGGGAGAGGCGAGTCGAGCTCGTCCCAGTCGTCGTCGTCCCAAGCCAGCGCCGTGGGAGCCGTGCAAACAATAAGAGCATGGGGGCGATCTAACGCACGCGCCACAACAGGCGGAAAATGCGAAATCACCCACTCTAGTGGGCCGATCGACGCGCGGTACGCCGTGGCCACAGCAGAGCATCCGACATCGGGCTCGGCGGCAAGAATGACGTCGCGGAGCACGGTAGCAGCGCGGGCGCGCTTCGCGAGTACTGGAGGAGACTGGGTGAAGATCTGGGCCATGATCTGAACTGAAGCGTGAAGGTAGGCGACCATGGCCTTTGTTGCTGGGTGCGGGTATACGTTGTGGAGCGCATCAATGGCTATGGCGAAGCTGTCCCTCCTCACATCACGGCCTTGAGCACTTTCCTAGTCCTCACTCTCGACGATGAGTGGAGTGCCAACCACGCCGACGAGATCCGCGCCCTCGGTCTTGATGATGACGCCGCTGCCGTCCTGCAACACCTCGCAGCTCCGGCAGACTGGAACGGCCCGGGCGTCATGTCGCCTGCCCCGGCCACGCTTGGTTTCAAGGGCAAGAGCGCGGTAAGGAGAACCGCGTCCGCACTCGTCCAGCACGCGGGAGCGACACAAGTCTCCCTCGCTCCCCTGCAGCTCCGTCTCCCCGACCTCGACGGGGCGAGGAGTGCCTTTGTCGGTGTCACGGGCATGTCCATGGACACGTGGCGCAACTAAAAAACTACTTTCTTTCGAGGGCAGCGGGTCTGGTCGCGGAGCTTGATTCATTCGCCAAAAGTCGGAGAGCGGATAGCCTGATGCCGCAGACGCCCGAGCCAAGCAGCAATACAGTCCATCCCCACGACCTCCAGTCGCTGCCCGACGATGCGATGTGTGAGCTACAGCAGCTGCTTCCTGCGCTTGTGCCGCAAGGTTAGACCCAGGGCGCATGCGCCGCCACGCCGTCAGCACAGATGATCTGCTCCTGACAGCAAAAGCTTACGAGCAGGTCCCGTCCGGCACCCCGCCACGATCTCCTTGGTCTGCTGCGAATAGACAGGGATCGAGCGCGGGCGCTACGCCGATCACCCATCGCATTCACGCCCATCAAGTGGAGTCCCTGCCGATGATGGCAAAGCGTCAGGCTGCCGTACTACCATCCCCATCGTCGCGCCGCACTAGTGCAGCACATTTCGGTATTCTTCGGCAAACCGAGGGCAGTTGTAACGACCCGGCAACCAACCAAGGGCAGACACGGCAACTCTGCAGAAACAGGCATACCTTTCTTGCGGCAACATGGAAAGCAGCAACCGTAAAGGAGCGCGTGGGCACCGGAACCAGGGTCGGGGCCGGGGCCGGGGCCGGGGCCGGGGCCGGAACCAGGGTCGGGGCCGGGGCCGGGGCCGGGGCCGGGGCCGGGGCCGGGGCCGGGGAAAAGGGTGCTGTGGTGCGTCAGCCTCCGACCAGCATTTGTCGTCTGCGCGGACGCGAAGTCCCCGTGGTCATGGTCGCCTGGGAAGGAAGGGTGCGCACAAGAAACCGTTGCGATACCCCAACTACCCGCCGTCGGCTTCAACGAGAATGCCGGGCAAGATCGACATTGAGACGGCAGAGTCGGACGGTTGGCTGCCGTCGGCTGTGCCAGGGTCAACCGACTCTGGCTTCGATGTCCACCCGGCGCTCAAGCAATTATACACCGTGCCGGGCTCGAATCACAAGGGATTCGAGGTCGCTTGCAGCAGCTGTGGCATTATCTGGGCCACCGGCGACAACATCGAGCGCCTTTCCAACGGCTACATCTACCTCTACAAGCTTGCCTTCAGTACCCCTGCCTCGATCTACCCGGACAACGACAAGCAGGCCTCCTTCCGCTTCACCTTTCAAGACACGAAAAGCACGAGGGCGTATCTGAGTGGTCGATCCAACGCCATTGTGCTGCGAAGCGGCTGGACGTGTGCGTGCGCGGGGCAGCCCACGCCCAAGGATGCGGTCCTAGGCCGCGGCCGAGTATTCGTCAACCTCTTACCCGTCGACAACACCCGCTGTAACCGGCCGGTCACCGTCTGCATCCAGACCGTCATGGGCCATGATCGGTGGTGTCCAGAGGATTCTCATCCTGCTCCGAGCTACCTCTGGCGCTGCGCCGACCTGTCGGCCTTGGAGTATCTCTCCGACGACGCGTACGATTTGGCTGGCGGCCGGTCTGCAGATCCTTTCGCGGGTACTGCATTCAACCGTCTGGCGGTCGAGCTTGCGATCGACGACGCCATTCTCTCGCCTGACGTCCGGGACAACCCGAACACGTTTGACCTTCTGGCGCGAGCTTTTGGCTCGTCATCGCTGCGTCTCCCGCTCATGCCCGTCTTCCTCGACAGGCTCCTTGACCGGGCCGAGGCCGACGACAACCGCCACAACGACCTCCTCCGCCTTCAGAAAAGTGTTATCCGCGGCTCTTGCGCCAAAAAGCTCAAAAAAATCGAGCGCAGTCGTCGCACGTTTGCCGGCGCCATCGGCTTGCGCATCGACGCGGACCACCTTCAGTCACCTGCCTTTGAGTTTGCGCTTTTGCTCGCTCCCGACAAGTCGGCCATGGTTCGCTGGAACAACTACCAGCTGAACATGAGCCAATGGGAGAAAGACAACCAAGAAGCGTGGAAGTGCCTTGACTCCATCCATGCGGCGTGGCAGTCCGACCCCGACCTCGACGCCGTGCGCAGCCTCACGGCTGATGAGCTTGTTGCGATCGGCTGGGCTGCTATCGCAGAGCGATGGCTGGATAACCCGCCGGACGACTTTCCGCCGGCCCCGGACAGCTCGGCTGCGATGTGGGACCTGCCAGTCAACATGACATGGAGGTCCAAGTACCACCCGGAGCTCATGGGCCAGGACCTGGTGTCCGTCGACCTCAAGGCTGCCAATTTTGTGGCGGTCTCGGCCATCGCCGACGCGATCACCGGTAACGGCGCGTTTGTCGGATCGGCGGCATCTTGGGCGGACTTTGTCGGAGCCCATATGGGATCCAGTCGCGCCTCGGGACATCTCAGCAAGCGCCATCGGTTAGTGGCTCTGGGGTCGCTTCTCCCGGACGCTGTCCGTCTCGTGCAGTTTGCCATGACCCGCGCTATTGCCACTCTCCTCAGCTCGAACTTGGGTGACCGCTGCTCAGAGCTCATCATCACGTCATGCGACGAGGTTGTTCTTGTTCCTGTTGACAGTGACGACGCACAGGCCCTTGCTGATGAGGCCGCCGACCTCCTTGCCTCGTCTCGCTTCGCCCCTGCGCTTGTTAGCGCCCACGTCTATCACCTCGCGCTTTGGAACTACAGCGATGACATGGTGCGCGCGCACGGCAACCATTCCAGCGAGAGTGAGGACGACGACAGCACGAGCAGCGGGCAGGAGTCTCATGTCATCGTCTCTGACAACGCGGACGCCATCAAAGGGTGGCTGGTCGAGTGCCCGCTTGGCGTGGCTGAGGAGCAGGCGCGTGATGTGCGGGCCGAGAACACGTTCTGTGTCTTGAAGAACGTCACTGCAAACCGGCTGACCTTCAAGCATCTGCCGGCCTATCTTCGAACTCTTGCAGTGTTCGCCTTCTCCCTTGAGCTCTCCAGCTATCTGGACGTCGATCGTGACGCCTCACGCAATGCATACCTGAGTCGCAATCGTGCTGCTGTCATCCCGAGCGTCACAACTGTTAAGATGGAAAATATCGTCTTCTCTTCGTGACCTGAGCTGCGGACGGCAACGACTGTGGCACCCTCGCGGCACCAGCCTACGTCCGAAGGCCCGCCACCCGACAGCCGAACTCGACTCTAGTCAACTGCCCTCCTCCGATACAGGCAAGGCTGGCACATCTCAAGGCTAATGGGTACAGCCGGTGTGTTGCGAAAGGTAGCGGGCGTGCTTATCTGTAGCTAGTGACGACGTGCGCCGAGGCGTCAGCCGTGGACGGCGGCGTGTCTGTGAGGGCGAGGGGAGTTTGGAGCCTTGGACCACCGGATCCGAGAGAAAGTTTGGAGGGGTGGGAGGTGATGGAGGGCCAGCGGAGGAACGAGTTCGATCCTAAGTCTCCGAGCCCAGGAGCGTGGTGGCTGCAAGAACGGTGTTATTGAATGCTCATTGGTGCTAATGAAGGGAGAGAGGAGGGAGTGGGGGGGAGGAGAAGGTGGTGGACCCGTGGACCCCTGGTCGAGGAGAAACTTTTGGCGGCGTGGGAGAAAGGAAGGAGGGTGCCAAGGTGGACGAAGGGAAGCGTCACATTGATAAATCGTTCGTGATTAATGGTAGAGGGGGGTAAGGGGAGGGGCTTGGACCCTTGGACCCCGGGTCCAGAAGGAGGTTGACGGGAGAGCATTGACGGGCTGGCGGCTGGTGGTCGGCGAAGCAGGGGCAACGGAGGGGGCGGGATCGAGGCTGGGTGGCTCGAAATTGCTATTGGTTGGAGGACAGGCAGTCTGGCATGTGATGGTTGACGAATGGCAGTGTCGGAGTCGGGGTAGAGGATGGGGGTGAGGTAGAGCGGGGAGAGGACGACGATGAGGAGGAAGAGGAAGCCGAGTGCGCGACGAGATGGTGGTGAGTATGGGCACGACCTGTGGGTGGGGTTGTAGCTAGGATGATAATGATGGTGGTGGGATAGGGGGTGGGGTGGTCGTTTGTGGTGACGGGCGTAATGAGTATGGTAGGGGCGATGAGGGGGGTCGTGACGTGGGGTCGTGACGGGCAAAATGGAAGTAGATATGGCGATTGGGCTTGAGCATTGATGAAGGTGAGTATGATACGGCTAATGGCTGTGTGTGGGGTGTAGGTGATGAGGGTGGAGGGGCTCGGGCGGCGAGGGAAGGCGGCGGACGTTAATTGAGTTGAGCGTTGAATTAATTGAAGAAAGCCGGAACCAGCATCAAACGAGGCAATGACGTCCACAACAACAACCAAAGATCATACATGGCTTGCACAGCACACGTATGAGTAAGCCAACAGGGACTGAGTAAAGCTGGCAGGCAAAAGGATGGACTCGGGTGACGTTGTGGTCGTTAAGGCAGACGCGGTTGATCGATCAGCAGATCAACCAAGACCACGACACAACAGGGTCAACACAAAATACATTGCATGCACAACTATTGACCATAGCCAACGACAACAAAGTTGAGAATCGATGGTGTAGTGAGCAACGGTCGATCATGGATGTGGAAGTCAAAGTCGATGAAAACAGGGAATCAAGAACAATTGCAGCATGACGAATAAAGATACAAAGCAACAACAAAGCGAAAGGAATGATGAATGGGAATGCATGTCGATTGTAGTCAACCATCAAAGGCAAGAGCAACCACAGCAGAACATGAAGGCCGACAATAGCAACAACAAAGCATGTGGAAACATGAACGGCAAAGAACAAAGAACATGGATAGCCACCAACAAGAAAAGAAAAGAATCGAATGATCAATTAACAACAATCAATGACAATCAATTCAATGTCAAACAATCCAACGAGTCACGAGTGGCGAATCATGAAAATGTTGAATGACATTCATGTCACCACCAACCCGCACATGCGACTCGGACGAACGAGTGACACCAGCAAGTGTCAATGGGGGGATCGAGATTGTGAATCACCATCAAATACTCAATTCACGCCCATGCACAGCCATGCGCATGGTACGGTGGAGAATGAGTATGGTGGGGTGGGTGGGAAAGTGGATGTGGGTCATGGGTGGGATGGGTAGGGGTTAGGGTTAGGGTTAGGGTTAGGGTTAGGGTTAGTGGTGGTCAGTGGGGAGGAATGGAGTGGGGCTAGGGTTGACGAGGCATCAGCTAGGGTTAGGGTTAGGGTTAGGGTTAGGGTTAGGGTTAGGGTTAGGGTTAGGGTTAGGGTTAGGGTTAGGTAGGTAGGTAGGTAGGTAGGTAGGTAGGTAGGTAGGTAGGTAGGTAGGTAGGTAGGTAGGTAGGTAGGTAGGTAGGTAGGTAGGTAGGTAGGTAGGTAGGTAGGTAGGTAGGTAGGTAGGTAGGTAGGTAGGTAGGTAGGTAGGTAGGTAGGTAGGTAGGTAGGTAGGTAGGTAGGTAGGTAGGTAGGTAGGTAGGTAGGTAGGTAGGTAGGTAGGTAGGTAGGTAGGTAGGTAGGTAGGTAGGTAGGTAGG